>NC_056746.1:1267279888-1267482388 GCF_019279795.1 Protopterus annectens
TAACTGTAAACTTATGAACCTATAAAACTACCATTTTATGCTATATAAAAATACTGGAAGAATATTGGCTGGGATTCATAAAGGGTTGCTACCAGCAGTAAGCCCTAACACTGGCAGAAATCCACTGACATTAGCCTTTTCTGATTTGTAGACAGGCCCACTATGGTGATTCCATATGGTCAATAGAATCCCTTTATTTGGCTGTCTCCACAGCTCTGCTCAATGAGACATTCCGGGAGAGTGGCCAGTGCTGATTAGCCAGGTTCTCTACCCCAGAAATGTCTGTAGTAAGTTATTTATGAATCTCTCAGGTGCGTAAATTAGCACAGCTGGTCATGTTAATTAACATGCAGTTCCCTTTAAGGAACAGCAGGTCTATGTTAATTAGGCAGTCATTTCTATCAGTTAAAGTGTATTACTAGCAGTGCCAGATCATGGTCAAATGAAACAGGCAGGGGAATGGACCTTGCCACCCCTTGTAGATATAATGGTACCCCATTATTGTTCTTCAACCTCCATAAACACTGCTCAAAACTGTCAGCATGCATTCTGTTTTCTTCTTTTCTTCGAAATGATGGCAGTGATGTAGAGTTCATTTAAAATTTTTTATTTAAATATCTTTTGTTGTCCACGCTATTCCCACTATGTTAGTAACATCTTTTCAGGGCAGACCCTTGGTGGTATTTATATTACTAGAGGATATTTGGCCAGGGCCTTGGAGAAATTCCCCATACTCTTTTTGATAGTGCAGATAGAGGTAAAAGATCTCACAGCATCTACAATTAATGTAGAGAGATGAGGCCTTGGTTTGACATCTCATCCAAAGGTCAACACACTAAGGAGTGGAACCCCTCCCCCCTTCTTAGAGTGCACTGCAGTATCAACAGTCTGTCTGCATGGCGTGGGAGTAGAACCCCAGCCTTCTGTACCAAAGGCAAGTCTGCTAGGTGTAGGAGTAGAACCCCAGCCTTCTGTACCAAAGGCAAGTCTGCTAGGTGTAGGAGTAGAATCCCAGCCTTCTGTACCAAAGGCAAGTCTGTTGGGTGTAGGAGTAGAACCCAGCCTTCTGTACCAAAGGCAAGTCTGTTAGATGTAGGAGTAGAACCCCAGCCTTCTGTACCAAAGGCAAGTCTGTTAGATCTAGGATTAGAACCCCAGCCTTCTGTACCAAAGGCAAGTGTACTAGGCGTAGGAGTAGAACCCCAGCCTTCTATACCAAAGGCAAGTCTGCTAGGTGTAGGAGTAGAAACCCAGCCTTGTTTACCAAAGGCAAGTCTACTAGGTGTAGGAGTAGAACCCCAGCCTTCTGTACCAAAGACAAGTCTGTTAGGTGTGGGAGTAGAACCCCAGCCTTCTGTACAAAAGGCAAGTCTGCTAGGCGTAGGACTAGAACCCCAGCCTTCTGTACCAAAGGCAAGTCTTTTAGGTGTAGGAGTAGAACCCCAACCTTCTGTACCAAAGGCAAGTCTTTTAGGTGTAGGAGTAGAACCCCAGCCTTTTGTACCAAAGGCAAGTATGCTACCTGTTACACAACTAACGCTGCATTCAAATTTTATACCACAAACATCGACAAACATTTGCTAACCAAACAGCTGCACACTGAAAACAGACTTAGCATGAGCAACATTAAACTTCTCTTCCCTTGAAGCTCACACTCCTTAAAAATGCACTGATCATATTCCTTGAAAATGCAACTACCCCTGTAGTTTTATTTTTTAATTTTTCCATTAAGCAATGAAACAAATGAAACGATAAAAGGCAAACTTACCTATTTCAGAACATTTAAAAAAAAGTAGGATAACCAAGCAATCTGCTAGTTGGTGTAGAGGATTCAGTGTCTTGTCATCTGTAGCTCAGGTACAGAGTTGGAGCCTGAGCAACCCAGTTATCTAACTTGCCAACCCTAACTTCGACATTATACAGACACACACAGTACCTGCTGAACACACCTCATTGTCTACGGCAGAACACCTTCTGCAAAGGATGGTGGCAAAGTTCCAAGTGTAGAGATAGTTCAGCAAATGTGCATTTGAGAATTCAAATCCTGTGCGTTCATACATACACACAGACTATAGATGTGGGTGCAGTCATACATGCACAGACCATAGATGTGTGTGTCACTTAAAGAAGAAAGGTAATGTTAGTGTACCACTTAAAGAACAAATGTAGTATTTTTTTAATTGCTCACTTAATTAAAATTAAATGTTGGGTAGCCAGCAGTGAGGCCCCACACACACACACACACACATCAGCTAGCGGGCCTAAGGCCAACTGCCTATGTCACTTAGTATTGGAGCTGGCTCTAATTAATAGTATTTCCTGAAATGAGAAGCAGAGGATTTTTTTTAAGTCATCTAATACTCTCTTCTGCACATTGTAACAAACATTAAATGTGATCAATATATTCTAGTCCAGAAGTCAGTTACTTGCAAATTAAGTGAGATAACTTATCTTTTAGCAAAAGATATTGTTTGCTATAATGTTGATTATTTTGTTTTTGTATTTACATTGTTTGCAGTAGTGATGTTTCTCCTGCTGCTAACCTTGCTCTTTTTATTTCAACCATTTCTCGTTTTATCTCATCAGCTTTTTCCATTATTTCTACCTTGTCTGATAAAGTCTGCCTTACAATGTCTTAATTTTAGGTAATGTAAGAGGGTGCCAAACTGCCTGCACTTATATATTTCTCTTTTACCGTTTCCTTTCCTATCCAGGTGAAGTTACAGAGCTTTAAAAAACTTATGTCAGCTAAAATAAGGCATGTAATGTGGAAAGCCTTGTCTATCTTTTTAAATTGTGCGCTTAGTTTATGTATTCCTAAAAAGGACTGCTCAGTTAGGCCACAGATGCAGTTTAGTGTTATGGCTGGCATACTTTTGGGGCTGCTGCTAACAGATATAATGAAACTTCCAAATGCTTCCCTGAGATTCTTATATTTTTGTCTCTATTTGCATGAGGTAGCCAAAATCCTCATGGATTAGTGTCCCATATGAATTGTTATTTTATGTGCATATACTTGGGGGTATTATTAACAACTGTCTTTGTCTTTAGTTGAAAAACGAAAACAAACCAATGAATAAATAAACTTTTTTACCCTTATCTGATAGTCCATCTCTGGCAGGGGCAAAACATTGCAGGTCTGCTAAGCAACTGCAGACTGACTGAAACCTGCAAGTGTGGATGTGTGACTTGCTTCATTCCCCTCCCATTCCCTCAGCCAAACCCCGCCCCTGGGCCCACAAATGTAACTTGTCTGTACTCTACATTGAAATCTCATTATTTTGCCAACCTCTTAAAGCTACACAACACATTCAAACACCTACCCTTAGCTCAGATAATCTACTAAATGTTGCACTCACTCAGGACACGCAAATTCAAGTCAAAGCACATCTTCAGACCTCTGAACATCACTACTATAATATTTCCCAGCTCAGCCTTACTCTAATCAGTGCCATATACCACATTCTAAAACACTCAATCTTCCCATCTCACATCCCACTAGTGTGAGAACTTTAAAATATATGCCTTTGGTAAGAGTAGATATTCCACTCTTTATCTTAACTACTTCTTCTTCCCATTCTCACTTCATCTGTTGCTCTCCATCCAGTATCAATGGCATCATATCTAAACATTTCTCAGGATCACAAACCCACACACATTCCAAGGTCAGCCTGGCTATCATGTGCTGTTCTTAATGCTAAAAGCATAAGAAACAAGAGTGATATCATAAGCTCTTTTCTGAGCTCCCACTCCCATCACCTCCTTGCTCTGACCGTGCCTTGGCTAAAGTAATAGCGAACATCATAAACAACATTTATTCACTGGGTATACATATTCATTTGATGCCTGTCCAGACCCCCACACAGGTAGTGGTGGTGTTTTGCTGTTGCACAAATCCTCTATTAATGTTTGAGTTATTTCCTGAACCAAGGTATCCATTGATTCTGCCCCCAAATGGTTAATAATTAAACTTCCAGTTGAGTTCTCACTGCACCCATAACTGGCCAGTGCCCAGCTGCTACATCCTGCCCTCACTTTCTGATGCTGACATTGCAACCAGTAAACTAACACACTTACTACTCTCACTTCAGGATGCCCACTTTGCTAGTGATTGGTCCTCAATACCCTCACTTTCTGATGCTAACATTGCAACCAGTAAACTAACGCACTTACTACTCTCACTTCAGGATGGCCACTTTTCAATGATCTCAAGGCTACTGAAAGACCCCAAAACTGAAAGGCTCACAGATAAACTTAAATTACTAATAAAACTATATGATATGGCCTGGGAAATGTGAAAATATGACCCCGCTCCCAACAACTTTGACCAGTACAAAACTTTGAAGCACTTCATCAAAGAGGTCACCTGTAGAATAAAAACCAAACACCTAAAATCTAAACAAACCTCCATTTTTCACTCTCCTAATCATGTCTGACAGGAAGCCAACAAACTAATAGGAAAATCCTTCTCAATTGATAATTGTATACCTTCTGACTTCCTCGGGGAATTTTCAAGCCTTCCAACATCCTCACTTACCCACAATGCAGCCAGACTACAAAAAATTACCTCTAAGCAAATTCTAACCCCACTTGACCATATTCATATAGACTCAATATCGGGAGCTAAGCATGTCTGCCCTTGGTTCTTGTATCACTGCAGAAATTTAACCACCATGACTCTTCAGTTCAGCACATCTATGACCTTTGTCTCACCACTAATACTATGTCAAAAAAAGTGACCACTTTTGAAGGAAAGGCCTGCTCACCTGCAATGAATAAAATAGGGTGTGGTTGTTTATCATGTCTAAACCCAGGTACATGTATGTAGGCTGAGTCAGTGTAGCATTTATTTACAACAAAATCCAGTGTATAATAATTTCTTAAAAACAAGGCCTCTCTCTGGCATTACTGTTCCATACTGTACCATTGATAGGTCATGACAAGCAACATGATCGGAAATATTTTTCAAAGAAGTTTGTTCTGCTATGAACATAATGTAGATTAATTTCATTGTATGAATTAAGAGAGCATAGCTAATAATTTCCCATGATGCATCCTTTGGAACTTCAGTATTGCAAAACATGTAACACTACAGCACATAGTTTTGGACACTTGATTTCTTGATGTGACATACCTTCCCATTATTCAATGCATGTGGTACGCCACTGAGTTTTATAGAATCATACTTGGTAGATTTCTTGTAAATGTTTGTCTCTTCATGATGTGTCTGCCTTTTGAAAGGGGCAACCCACCTTGGAAACAAATCCCCTCTCTTGTAATGTCATACCCATTTGCTGGCAAATAGAAAGCACAGATTCTTCATTAATCAGTGCATTGTTTCTTTCCTGACTCCTCCATGTTTCATTTAATTGTATAGTAAAATCTCTCAAGGATGGAGACTTTATGATTGCATGGACATAGCAGCTTATAGTCTGCTGTGATAGTGATACGGATGGAGACTTTATGATTGCATGGACATAGCAGCTTATAGTCTGCTGTGATAGTGATACAAAGACTATACACAGAACACATTATAATACAAGTGTGCATTTTTTAACAAGAGCTGTACTAAATGATTTAAAAACAGAAAACAAATACAAACCATATTGTGTACAATGTGCACATTTTTTTTCCTGGTTGTGTTTTTATAGTTCTGTGTTATTTTAATTTTACTTGACTTGAAGCTGCCAGTAATGTAAAATATTTTAATGCAGAACAGAAAAGTAAGTTTTTTTAGATTGAATGGTCATGCTATTGTATGCTATTATAAAAATATCAGAAAACAACCTATTAGAGACTAATTTTTCAGACTCCATTGTCTTTCTCACCATCTGTGTTATTTAGGGTATATTTTTCTATGCTTTTTAAAGAACTGCTTGACCTTCTTAGTTGTTTGACCACAATTAGACAATGAACATGGAATATATTATTAATATAAACTCTTCCTAGATCCACTGAACAGCAAAGGCAGCACTGAGCAGTGATTTCACCTCTGACCCACACATGCCCTCAACTTCTCTGCTCAAGAATCCTTGAAAAATCCAAAATTTAAGGGGAGGCAAAGGACCAAAATCAGGGCCTTTTTTAAATATTACTCTATTACACTCACAAAGTTAACAGAGGAAGAGATTTTGCTCAAAATGCATTTTCTGAACAAAAATGTCTGGCTTTATTGACTGACTGACTGTAACACTCCATGATTTACAAGAAAATCAAAATGTTTACAAAAGTAGTTCAAAAATATCAGGCAAAATCAAAGACATTTCGAAAGTACACACACACACACACACACACACACATTCCAGTAACACTGAATACATTAAACTGACATAATATAGAAAGTATATGATCACATAAAATGTAATGTAGTTTTCCGATGTGAAAAATGAGTGTCTTGAACTTTATTAGCATCATAAAATGTTCATGGATGTTTATTGCAGATGTCAGAGTTTATTAGTATGAGGAAATGATATGAAATGTACAGTGGAATGGGCAGTATTTTTTAAAGGGATCATAATGATTAGGTGTGAATTCCTTTGAGCAGTATACGTTGTTCAACTTCTCATGTATTTCTTATATTTTGATGTGCAATGGTGAGAACGTAGTCAGCATACCTCTCAACCTCCTAACCCAGGAAATCTAGACAAAGCATAAAATAATGCTGGGACAGGGATATAGAAACAGGGGCAGATTTTAAATATTGCTGTTATAAACATATAACAGGATTTGTATTAGCATGTATTTTCTGAAGGATATGAAGTCTGAAACTCAAATGTCAGTCATTATTTAGTTATTAGTTTGCCAGAAAACCACAACTTTTATGAGGAACAGACCAAAAATCTGCTAAAATCTGGACAGGTGAGAGTATGAAAGCTAAATCTGCTGGCTTAAGAAATGATGTAGTCACAGTACATTTTATTTGCATGTATAAACATTGTGAGGATCCATGCAGTCCTGCTAGAACTTTTTGTTATATTTCCATCTAATCAGTATGAAGTGAAACCAAAATTCTTACTTGTTTTTTTTTTTTTTTTTGTCAAGTGGAGGGGTTAACCCAAAGGTCCATTTCAGCCAAACCCCTCCACTCAGCATTTGAGTGCTGACATCTCAATAGAGAGCAGTACTGGCTGTCTATTGAAATGTCGGCACTCAAAATGCCGAGTGCTGACAAGCCAAAAGGAAGACTGAAAACCCAAAGAAGAGCAACCCCCTGAACTTGTATATACAAAGTCTGAGAGCACCGTACCTCGGAGAAAAGGGAATATTCTGAGAAACGGCATCGCAGACTTAATATACATAAGTCCATTTTTTAGCCATTCAGTTTCCATATTTTGGGATTTACTCTAGCAGGTCCTGACATTTCAAATGGTTACCAGCTGTATTTTATACAAGACATGAAAAGGTGTAAAACTGTGAGTAACTACATTTTCATCAAAAAAGAAAGAGAATTCAATTATATTAATTATTTCAATTTTGCTTTAATATTTCAGTTGCAGTTATAGTGACCTGTGTGGTGATACTACTTTGTACTTTTCTGCTGTGTTCCATGTTTTAACCAAAAAAGCTATTTGTTTTCATTTTTTAGTTTGTCCTGGGACCTTAGTCTTGTATTTTAATTAGCACTTGTGGGAATATTGTGTTTTTGCATTATTCTGTGTTGCTATTTCCACAAGAAGAATTACTTGTAAAAGCTATCCGTTTGTACTTTAAACCCTGCTGGGCTATAGTCTTGTAGTTTAATTCACAGGTGTGGCGGGACTGTGTATCAATGTCAGATCTGAGCCCGAGTCATTTATTACTGCATTTTTTCCATAAACAGTTCTGCTGGTAAATGTCTGCATAGTCTGCTGCCTTAAACAGTAACAAGTTCAATAGTGAGAGAATTGTCTCTGCTGCAGTTTGTGCTTCTGTGCTTTTATATTCAGCTTATCATTTACCTGCTTAAAGTTGCATTCTGTGTCTGCCCAGTCCCACACTAAGTTTTGGAAAGAGCTCCAATATTGGCTTTATTTGATAGGATACCTCTCAATCTATCCTGCTTGTTCCTCTCTAGCTAATCTGCTTGAAAAATTTTCCCAACTCTCCCAGCCTTTTGCTGTGTTGGTTTAATAAAACTGTGCTTCTGGCCACCACCCCTTATGGTAATCTAATTTCCAAAATCCTTTCCTCTTCCCTTACTATTGATGCTGTATAAGCTCCACCCATTGTTTTCTATAAGTCCATGATACTGAGTGCCCACCCAGCAAACCAGTTTTGCTGTTGAGTAAACCTCCTTTACTACATATTGTGTCCTGCTCATTTTACCAGAGTTCAGCAACACTTGGAGTTCAAGCCTGCATTCCACAAGTGTTTTACTTGTGTCCAGTGCCATCCAGGCAAAGTTAAGTACCTCGTTCGTTAAAACTTTGCTAGAGTTTTCATTTTGTTTTTACTGATTGGTTTTTCAGTGACCTTCTCACTCATTGTTTTAGTTTGTTGTTTGGGATATTTTTGCAGTGACCCTAATGAAAATGGACATCAGCTGATTATAACAGCCCTGTGTTTCTAATGCTTAGTCAAACACTCTGCTTGTGCTGTGCTGACAAGGTCATAAGGCTGAAATATGCATATCCACAGCTAGTGGGGTTTGGCTTTATTGGCCTGAAATTGTCTATTAAAAATGACAAAACAAGTCATGGGCATTCAGAATTTCCAATTAGCTGAAACACCTGATGTTCATAAGGCTCATTTGCATATATCCCATGTGCCTCTGATACAAGAGGTTTGGGAGGTCACTCAGAGAAAGTTCTAGCTTTGCTAGAGTTTTCATTTTGTTTTTACTAATTGGACTTCATAACTACAAACACCCTTAACCAAATAATAAATATACATATTAGAGGCTCCAGCATACTGGACCCCCGTGCTCACAAATATGGGAGAATGCTGCACACTCCTGTGTTTCATCCTCCCTTGTAAGGCTTAACATTAAATCTGTCTCCATCAAAATCATCTCTGTAATCCCATTAAAACCAGTAACAGGTAGGAATTATTCCAAGGCAAATTACTTTTTATTAAGTGATGGCTTATCAAAATTCAGTGCCCCTCCAAACCCTGAAAATACAGCAACCTATGCTGAATTCCTCTCAGAAACTTTGTACAACCATGTCGATGGCTGCATAGATGCTGCTGTACCTACCAGAAGTAAGACCAGGATTAGCCTCAGAAGCAAACGGCTCTGGTGGCATCCCAAATTAAACAGGATATGCAACAAAAGGAAAAAAAAATATGGCAAAAGGCAAAAGTAATTCCCATAAACATAAAAACTCTCTCATCAAACTAAACAGGCAACTAAGAGGGTTAATTATGTCAAGCAAAGCCAGCTTTGTGGTTACGATAGCCTCCCAGGTGAAAGACAACCATAAGACCTTCTACAACTGTATCTGAAACCTCAAGTGCAGCACACAGAAATGTGCTGAACTGGTGGTTAATGGTGCCATATTCACTGAGCCTGGTGATTTAGCAAACCTTTAAGCACACAGATTCAATTCCAACTTTACCCCCCCCATTCTCAACCATCCTCCAAAAAGGCTGTCATACATAACCCTCCAACTATAACTACAGAGCATATACTGGCTGCACTAACTAAAACCAAGAACATGGCCTCAGTGGGTCCCAATATCATCCCAGGATGCCTCTTGATAGGAAAGTATAATTTTGATATGGAAAACCAAAACTTCAGTTTATGGCAAACACAGCCATTGATGCCAAGATTTCTGGTATAACATATGCATGAAATCTACATGTATTTTCAAAGATGTCTAATCTTTGATTTGAACTTTGGTTACAATGAATGTTGTCTATTATTTTTCTTTTTTTAATGTTTGTTTAATGTTGATGAGTTAAGAATATTTTCTTACATGAAAACTTTCATAAAATATAATTGCTACAAAATTTGTAATCAGAAATGTACTTGTATATTAAAATTCTTACATGAAAACTTGACAGCCTAACTACACAACTCCTGATACTGTGTTACTGTGATATTTACAACAGAACTGACATCTGTTTGTTTATCTGTCTTTCCATAGGAAGGAAAATGTCTTTATGTGGTCCTTCTGATGGCCATGTACTGGTGCACAGAGGCTTTGCCTCTGGCTGTGACATCATTGCTACCAGTTGTTCTTTTTCCATTCCTGGGAGTGTTATCATCAAGCAAAGTCTGTCCGCAGTATTGCCTTGATACAAACTTTCTTTTTCTCAGTGGCCTTATCATGGCGTCAGCGATTGAAGAGTGGAACTTGCATCGCAGAATTGCACTCAAGATCCTTTTAATAACTGGTGTCCAGCCAGCACGGTAACAAAACCACAATCCTCTAATTTTCCATCATTGAAGTATAGAGAGGGTGCTATATTTCTGATAGCTGCATTGCTTTCTAGCATTCAGGGTCCTTTTTCTCAAAATCAGAATATAATTTATTCTTTCTTTTATTTATTTAACACTAGTTAGCCGTGTGAATAGACTGGTCTAGAGGCTTTGTTTTAGGCATAACCTGAGTCAGAAGGCATCAGGTGAGATATTTATAGTGTACATTACCATCACTAACAGAAGAACATTCATATAACTGCATTGGCATGTTAGAAAAACATAATAACTACCAAAAATGTGATTGATTAATAAGCCAGCCTAAGTGAAACTGTATAATAGTGTAACATCTATATGGTTTAGTGTCACAAGTAATTTTGAGAAAATTTATGCGGCTTGTGGAAGGAACAGTATTTAATTAAAAAACAAATTATAGATAGTTTGATCAGATGAAAGCACATATTTGTATGGATTACAGTTGTATAATGCAGAATATTATTTGAGAAATATGTTTAGTGAGAATTTCATATTAGTAGTGGTTAAACTTTTTTCTTTCTTTCTTTTTTCTTTGGGGTTGATTCAGATGGACTCATTTAGTTGAGACCCAGTAATGCAAGCTTAGTCCAGGAAACGGCTAGAAATGAAAGAAAACATGTTCTAGGGTTGTAGAGTCTGAGGTGCTTATATGAAGGAAGAGAATGGTGGGGTAACAAATTGCTGCATGGAGTTATGGGGTTTTCCTTCACATTAAATAGTTATGTTCTTTTGAGACCACTTGAGAGACTGGAGTTGTACTAGAAGGCCTTTGAGAACAGGACTTAATTAAATATTTGTGTACTTAACTGTATTATGTGACAGTTGGGTTTGTAAGAGAATATAAAGTAGAGCTACTCAGGATAGCAGTTGTGAGTGTCTCAAAGTTTGTGACTTGGGGATAAGAGGAAGGAGTATGACAGAGAGAGGAAGAGCAAGAGCCTTTTTTAGGCAAGGCTCAAAAGACAAACCCACCTCCATAGGTATCACAAGGGATAAGAAACTGAGAGTAATGCTACTCAACGCCAGAAGTCTAAACCTCAAGATGCACGCACTCAAAACTCTCCTTAGCATGGAGAACATCGATATCTGTGCAGTAACAGAAACCTGGTTCAGGGCTCCCGAGAGCACCCTAGCACTACCAGGTTATACCTCATACCATGCTTTTCGGCCCCAAAACTTGGACCGAACCACAAAAGGAGGGGGGAGTATCAATATTCGTCAAAGATACCCACACCTCCAGGTTGGTGGCACAGCACGAAGCATCAGACTATCCATGTGCAACTAACAATGGGTAAAACTGCCTTCCAGTTTATAGCCTGCTACAGACCACCCTCCCAAACCAAGGAACCCCACTCAGCCTTCCTGAGAACACTGGAAAATATGAAGGTCTCTCCAAACACCATTATATTGGGCGACTTCAACTACCCAAACATAGACTGGGAACATTACTCTAGCTCCAACACCCTAGCCCAAAGGTTCCTAGAATTTATAAACTCAAATGCTATGGAACAACTTGTTACCACTCCCACAAGAGGGGAAAACATACTGGACCTGATCATCACCAACATGGGGACTCTATGCTCCAGACCAGAAGTGTATCCCTCACTGGTAAGATCAGACCATAAACTAATCTCACTGGATATTCACATCCCAACCCCACCCCCTGCCCAGAAAACCACAGTGAAAAACTTCTCTAAAGCAAATTTCACTCTCCTCAAAACTGAGGTGGAATCCTTCAAAGCCCCCGGGCCTGTGGAAAATACAGCCCAGACCGCAGAATCCTTTATAAACACATTCTATGAACACCTTCAGGAATGCATGGATCATGCGATCCCAAATAAAACCAAGACCCAATCCTCCAAAGGCAGACGTCCTGTCTGGTGGACCCCAGCCATAAACAAATTATACAATAGAAGGAGGAAGCTACGAAATGATAGAGCAAAATTTCAAAAAGGGAAGGCATCACTGATCAGTATTAGCAAAAAACTACGGGCACTCATAAAATTGTCTAAGGCCAGCTTCGAGAGAAAAATTGCACAGGACACTAAGGATAATCACAAGGCTTTCTTTAGTTATGTTAGGAACCTGGGTGGTAATTCCCAGATATGCTCAGAATTAGTCCAAAATGACAAAAAATACACTGAACCCACAGACATTGCCAACATCCTAGCTGACAGGTTCAGCGCAAACTTCTCCCCCCCCCTCCCCACCAAAAGGGCAAATATCTATCCCAGCCAGAGTGCTGCCCCCCTGACATCTCAGATGCTCAGGTAAGAACCGCCCTCTCCAAAGCAAAAAACACAGCATCAATGGGACCAGACTGTGTCCCGAGCTGCATCCTACATGAACTCCAAGAAGAGCTAAACCCAAACATAAAACTACTGTTCAATCTCAGCCTTACTACAGGATATGTGCCCAAAGAGTGGCGTACAGCAACAGTTGTCTCTCTCCATAAAGGTGGTGCCTCAACAGATCCCGGAAACTATCGCCCCATAAGCCTGACTAGCTTGATCTGCAAAGCTATGGAAAGGATCATCATGGACCTCAAAAATAAAGATATTGGGGACCTACAGATACTGGATCCTACCCAGTTCGGCTTTAAGGGCAGATCCTGCCTCTTAAACTGTGGCTGACCAAGTTCGCAGATTACGGCAAACTGGGCGCCATAATCGACTCTCCAGCCGACACAAGCATCCTCCAAAAGGGCCTCATAGAAACAGACAACTGGTGCCAGAGCCATGGCCTCAAGCTAAATGCCAAAAAGTGTATAGTCATCCCCTTTGGCAAAAACAAAGTGCCCACAAATTACCACATAGGTGGTAATCCATTAAGTACAGAAGAAGTAATTAGGGACCTGGAGACCCAAGCTGATAGCAATCTCTCATTTGGCAACCACGTGGCCAAAGTGGTTAGAAAAACATTTTATATAGCCCACCTAATCATGAAGGGATTCACATCTAGATCAGGGGAGGTCATTGTGCCTCTTTACTCATCCCTCATCAGGCCCATAATTGAGTACAATGCCCCTTTTGGGATGTACCTTACCAGACACCTGCAGCAACTGGAAAGACCCCAAAAGTACCTCACCAAGAGGATCAAAGGGCTCAAACAGATGCCATATGCTGCCCGGTTAAAGAAACTCCAGCTCTACTCAGTGGCATACCACCTGTTCAGAGGCGATCTGTGCCTGACGTATAAAGCCATGTCCAACCCGGAATTAATGGACATGCTGCACCTCAGAAAATCCAAATCCCATCGAGCTACGCCGAGAGACTTGAACCTCAGCACTGAAATAAATAGGACATGCTGGAGGGACAGATTCATAACCCAGAGGCTCCCTTCACTCTGGAATAAAATCCCAGTCCAGGTTAGGCAGAGTCCCTCATTGACTCTCTTCAAGAGGAATCTTGATGAGTGGATGGGAGATCATAGGTTTACCCTGGGTATCACTTCTGTGTCACTGTTAGACAGAGGCACAGTATACTAACCTCGAAAAAGGGCATAGCAAAATAAATTTAAAATGGGTGGCGAAAGCCAAACACATTCTGGCTAGGCTTATAAATGCCCTAGGGCAGATAGCCTAGTATGAACCTATGGAACATTCTAGAAACATTCACATTGACATGACTGGTAGTTGCTTAAGAACTTTCTTTCTAAACAGAGATGGAGTGAGAGAGTTGATTTCTAAACTCCAGTGGAATACATTTCCACACAGAAAGGAAAAAGTTTTAAAAAATCTTCTTCAAGGGAATGACTCAAACAGTATTAGTTTCAAAGTCAGTGCTTGTAATGGGCAGTGGTAGTGGGCAATGGAAACTGGAAAAAGCAGGGTACAGACCCACATTTTATTCCTTTTCACATTTATGGCTTGCTTTATTTTTCTTTTTTTTTTCCCTTGCTATTGTAAAACTGCAGAGGTCTGCCTAAAATGGTTCCTGTTTGGTAAATGTTGAAAAACAGGACACAACCACATTTTCTCTAAAAGAGCAAAGTAGTTGTTTAGTAATTAGCATGAATTGTGTTTGTCTTTTCTCCTGCAGGTCAGTTTGTGGTTCATACGTAGTTAAAGTTTAAAATATGTTATACAACAGCATTGCTCTTGTTGCACATTAACTTGTTCTAACAATGTACAAGGTTTTCAGAATTGTCATATTTTTAGCAGTCTGTGTACCACTGTAAGTTTGCAGTTTACTGTTTTAGGCCGGCCATGTGTGCCAGGACCTCATATCTATTATGTTTTCATTTTATCACGTTTCTGCTTTTGTAAAATCTACAAGCATCACTAGACATGAATATTTGCTTTTTGGATTGGCTGCAGGTTTTGGTGTTGTAGACTGACCATCTCCTACTCATACAGGGTACATAAAGCTGATGTGGATATCAGACACCAAACAATAATCTGAAGTTCCTTTGTTCTTCCTCACAAGAGTTGTCATACACTCTGAAAGTTTGTGTGGGCAAGTCATCCATTCTAGATGACTGTTTTTAGGGACATCCCCTCCACTATACAAAAAAAAAAAAAAGAAATGAAATTAAACCAGAATATTCTGGTGATTTTTTTCCATACTAGAAGGGGGTTTAAGATACCTTGCATTGCCCTTTAAGAGAATGAGAATTCTGTCCTGCCCAGCAGTTCCTTGTCTGTTGGTGTTTACATCTACAGGACTATCATATCATTAGAGATTCCTCACTTAAGTTTCACTTGGGGGAGTCTGTTTCTAGCACAATTTAGATATTTTGTAGGAGCCTTTTTTGTCAGTGACTACCAGCCATCCCAGCCGTCCCCCCTACTGGGACTTGATTCTGTTCTGTTCCTTTGCAACAGCTTCTCAAGAAAATGCGAGTGAGTGTGAGAGCAAACTATCGGCATCCAGAAAACTAATGAGGTTGTTCATTTCCCAGCCTATGCTTTCTGTCAGTTTAACTAATCAGGGAACACCTTCATCCTCACTGCCTGAGGGTCTGGATTCATTTCCTGAAACAAGGACACCCACATTAAAGAGTCTGATACTATGACCCCCAGACCAGATACCTGCATGGTGCCCACCTTTCCTAGATGGCCATCTTCCAGAGTACATTGCCAAGGCTCTCTCTCTTTAAGTTGTATCCTCAGCACTCACGGATGATGTGCGTCCTTGCATTTGTTAGGACCTGCAGTGCCTTACATATATGCATGTATGCCTTGGTACAATGCATGTGTGATGACCTGCAGTGCCTTACATATATGCATGTATGCCTTTGTACAGTGCATGTATGAGGGCCTGCAGTGCCTTACATATATGCATGTATGCCTTTGTACAATGCATGTATGAGGGCTTGCAGTGCCTTACATATATGCATGTATGCCTTTGTACAATGCATGTGTGAGGGCCTGCAGTGCCTTACATATATGCATGTATGCCTTTGTACAATGCATGTATGAGGGCCTGCAGTGCCTTACATATATGCATGTATGCCTTTGTACAAAGCATGTGTGAAGGCCTGCAGTGCCTTACATATATGCATGTATGCCTTTGTACAGTGCATGTATGAGGGCCTGCAGTGCCTTACATATATGCATGTATGCCTTTGTACAATGCATGTATGAGGGCTTGCAGTGCCTTACATATATGCATGTATGCCTTTGTACAATGCATGTGTGAGGGCCTGCAGTGCCTTACATATATGCATGTATGCCTTTGTACAATGCATGTATGAGGGCCTGCAGTGCCTTACATATATGCATGTATGCCTTTGTACAAAGCATGTGTGAGGGCCTGCAGTGCCTTACATATATGCATGTATGCCTTGGTACAATGCATGTGTGAGGGCCTGCAGTGCCTTACATATATGCATGTATGCCTTGGTACAATGCATTTGTGAGAACCTGCAGTGCCTTACATATATGCATGTATGCCTTTGTACAATGCATATGTGAGGGCCTGCAGTGCCTTACATATATGCACGTATGCCTTTGTACAATGCATTTGTGAGGACCTGCAGTGCCTTACATATATGCATGTATGCCTTTGTACAATGCATGTGTGAGGGCCTGCAGTGCCTTACATTTATGCATGTATGCCTTTGTACAATGCATGTGTAAGGGCCTGCAGTTCTTTTCCCATATTTGTGTATGCTTCTGCACACACTATAATGTTTAGTATCATGAACATAGCTTGGTAGCACCAAACAAATATTCCTGACCATTCTGGCTGCATACCGTAAACCTCCTCTGGTAGCTGCCAGTATTGCAGCAGATCAGACCGTGTTCTTTCCCCTACTGAGTTTAGCCAGTACTGACTGCTAACTCCCATTCTTTCTTGTTTGTTCTCTTGGTGTTCAGGTCAGGTCACTCATCAATTCCATGTTATCTGAGTTACAGTGAGGGCTTTATCTGTTGATCCTGCAACAGTCTTAGGGACTACATAGACCCGATTTGGAAGTGATAAGCCAGCTAATCTTGTTTGAGTTATTTGTGCTACGTAGCAAAAAAAAAAAAAAATCCAGGAAAGCTGTTTGTTCTGTTTCTTTTCCAAAGTTTTGTTTGGATTAGACAGATACTGGAAGAATGCACAAGTGCAAAGTATTTTAATATCTAAGGCATGGACACAGTTTGAGTGTGTCAAACAAGATTTATAAGTAGCATTTGTATCACTGAGGT
This sequence comes from Protopterus annectens, assembly GCF_019279795.1. Taxonomy (NCBI): domain Eukaryota; kingdom Metazoa; phylum Chordata; order Ceratodontiformes; family Protopteridae; genus Protopterus; species Protopterus annectens. The sequence goes on from NC_056746.1 coordinate 1,267,296,907, forward strand.
ATAGATAGATAAGTTATGTTTGGTAGATTTTACAGATAGTGGAGTTCATTTAATATCTAAGGCATGGACACAGTTTGAGTGTGTCAAACAAGATTTATAAGTAGCATTTGTATCACTGAGGTATAGATAGATAAGTTATGTTTGGTAGATTTTACAGATAGTGGAGTTCATGTTTAAAACTTACCACTAGTCTAAGAATAATGAGGTAAACAACACAATGTTCACATTATTGGCTCATCGCAGGCAGGAGTAATCAATCAGAAAGGACAGTAAATATTTATTTATTTATAATTTAATGATTCAATAATTCCAGCCCCTTGAAAAGGATGACACATATCTGTCCAGTTCCTTAGTCTTTGTTGGTATGATGCTGCCATGGTTACATTACTGCATTACAGAGCTTGATTCCCCATAATGACTCAGCTGGGTGTTGTGTTCCTGGGTTCTTTTTTTGAGTTTAGTACATTCCTTCCTAATTTTCATGTTTTTTTTTCCAGGTAAATCAGGTTTCCTCCCATTTCACAGGCAGGGTAATAAATGGATTGGTGACACTCAATTAGCCCCTTGATGAGAGTGTACATGCCTTGTAATTGTCTGGTGTACCAGATGCTACTGGTTCCTGCATTGCATTCTTTGTCTTCTGTCTTCTCCTGTAGTACTGAAATAGACTGGGTGGATGAAGAGATGGTTGGATGCAAGTGTTACCATGTGAGCCCCCAAAATGCCAGAAAAAAAAACATAATTTTCCATCAATTTTTCTATTTTTTGAAGGGCATGTTTTCCCAGTGGATTCCATCAAGCAGATAAAGAATGAAGCCTTTGCCTTTACAGTTTGTTACTGTAATTTGCCAGGAATGACACTAATAGAAATAATGAATATTTCACAGAATAAATTAATCGCAATGGCTATTTGCAAGATGGCTGCACAATGATCAATAAGTTGATTAGAGCTATCCTGGTGTTAAAATCAAAAAAAAAAAAAAACAGTACAATTTATCAATTTGGACTCAGTTCAGTTAATTTCTGGTAATTACACAGTCTGGATACCAGCAGAAAAAGCATTTGGTGAAAATAAGAGAAACTCAATCAGAAAAGGAGAAGAATCTTGCAGAAGCGGAATCAAAAGCAGTTTGTTTCAACTTTGACATGGGAGACGGATTCCAGCAATTTAGAGGAAAGATAAGTCAAACGCACTCATAGATGTTAAAAACAAGTGAAACACTGACGGATCTTTTTAAATAATAAATGTATATAAAGTTAAATAACAAAATCTGCAAATATAAAAGAAGCTTTAACCAGCTATTATAAAATAAGAGGCTAAAATTAAGTTAAATAAAAAAAAGGCTGGCTGAGAATGAGGCTTCTCAGGGAAGACCTGTTTCAAAAGGCTCTTATACAGATGGTCAAATTCATCAAAAGTCAATAGCAAAGAAAGCAGAAATACTGCTTTAAAAAGAAGAGGATACCGCTGCTGTGGAATAGACTCCCCATCCACATAAGACAAAGTTCATCCATGTCCATTTTCAGGCATAACTTAGATCTATGGATGTGGAAACAAAAAATTTATCCCAGGACTGCCCAATGTTCTACTCATGGACAAAGGCGACTCCTAAATGCATTATCCCATGCATGGTCCCCTTAAATTATCTATGGTATGATCCCAGTTATTCTTATTAGGGGTAATACATAATTATCAAGTATCGGATGGGTAAAGCCAATCTATAACCAAATGAGATGGAAATTTACTAGGCTTAAAATGGCCTGCAAGGGCAGCTAGCCTAGTACTTACCTATGAACCTATGGAACTAGGAACCTATAAAAGTTGAGCAGCACAATGTCTGTCGCCGTTTCCCACAGGAAAGTGTACTCTGGTCATAATTCACTTGTTTTGGAAGATTTATCCCTTCTTCAAGTTAGCACAACCATGGGGTTGACATATGTAAATTCAAGGGGTTGGGGGGTGCCTGCCACCTGCAAAAAGTGATTAAAGTTAATTTCTTCATCCTTCTGTATTTCATGTATTATTTTTCTACATTTTGGATTTTCAGCATAGCTGAACTTGATGTTTCATAGTAGAACCATTTCAAAAGTACTGTAGTTAGAAAACAGAGCACACAGAGGAAAACCTGAGTTTTTCTGCTGTGCCAGAGAAACTAAAAGGAACAGACTGCATTAATTTTATGAAAGTATAGCTAAGTAACTGGACTGGTGTTCAGGCAGTTGGGAAATTCAAGCTGCTGTATCCAGCTTTTTTGGAATATATATATATATATATATATATATATATATATATATATATATATATATATATCCCGTTCTTCTTCTATATATATATATATATATATATATATATATATATATATATATCCTGGAAGATCAGATACATTTTTGGATGCAGAACAAGATAAGGAGGGAACAAAAGAGTTTATCCAACCAAGGGTGGGCCAGCAAACAATAGGGCGCTCTGCTTCCCGTTCTTCTGACAATACCAAAGCTCATAAAGAGACTTTGCCAGTGAAACCTTTTCCATCTTTCCAAAGGAAGATGCTTGAAAGAATTAGGAGTGCCTTGGACTTGAACCAGAGAGTGGTGTTGGGAGATGGAGAGCATCAGGAAGAAGACAGCGACACTGAAATCAATGACTAAATAGGAGACGCTGAAGCATTAGTCCCATTAGGTATAGGAATAGACATGTTAAATGCAGGTTTGCAAGAAGAAGTGGCTGAGAAAGTTTGGAATTTTGTTGACTAGTTAAACTGATGAGTAAATTGTAAAGTATATACCACATGTTCTAGGTTCATAGGAGATTACTAGGCTAATGGCGCAACAGCCCTTACTAGCCTAGCTACTTTTACCCATATTTTACCCAATTTTCTATCCCTAGGGGAAATATAACAAGGGTCAGCAAATGGGATTTTGACTAGTTTTACAGACTGCCTCTGTCCATAAGGGACATGGGTGCAACCCCAGGAGTGAATTTGCAATTTCCCATACATTAGTCCAGACTGCATTTGAACATGGTTAGGGAAGGGCTGTATTTCACATAAATAAGAAGCCTATTCCAGAGGAGGAGCAATTTCTGAGATATGTATCAATCATATTCATATCAGAGATCAGGTTTAGATCTTTGGAATGGCTAGCCCTTATGAAGTACATTTTGTAAAGATGCAACAGTTCCATCACAGCTGGGTCAGAGACTGACTTGTAGGTTGGACACAGATCGCCGCTCAGTAACCAATAGGAAACTGAATACAGTGACGGTGCTTTTAATCAGGCCACATATGACATATTGGTTATACCGTATATTTTTTTGAAGAGAAACTTCTGAGAATTCTCCAACTGTTGCAGGTGCCTGGCAAAGTACATGCCAAAGGGCGAATCACAGTCTGTTATCAGTTTGATGAAGGCTGAGTACAGCGGAACCATGATCGCCTCAGATCTGGATGTGATACCCTTACTTATTAAGCTGAGCCGCATTGAAAGATTTCCTCACCACCACGGACACGTGGGGGCCAAAGTAAAGTTTACTATCTATCTGAGTAACCAGTTGTCTCTCTACTGGGTCCACTCTTGGGGGAGGACTGTCAATGTTGTAATTTGAAGGGGTATTTGATTTCCCAACCAGTATTATAATGCACTTCTTTGCATTTAGTTTGAGGTCATGGCTCAGACACCAATCATTAGTCTACATCTGACTTGTCTGTAGGATGTCAACATCATCTGGGGAGTCAGTGATTACCACCAAGTTGCAGTCAATAGCAGACTTAGTCATCCAAAGGCCATCTACATTTACCTTAACATCTGAGAAGTATATCCCAAACAAGAGGGGGCCCACCATTGAACCATATGATACTCCACTAATGATCGTCTTCCTGCTGGATGTGGATTCCACCACTCTAACATGTATCCTATCCACGAGCCATTTGGCTATCCATCTGGTGACATAGAGGTTTATGTCCAATTTTGGAGTTTGTCTGTCATGCCAAAGTGGGGTGTTGTGCCAAATGCCTTGGCCAGGTCAAGGTAGGCAGTATGCACTGTCTTACCCTCATCCATGGCCTAGGTGACCTTCTCGAAGTACACCAGACTGAGCAGGCAAGACCTGTCCTAGACGAAGCTGAACCAGGTTGAGTCTAGAGTCTGGAGGTTTCCTATGTCGTTGTCAGTCAGGTCCATGATTATGCTTTACATAACGTTGCATATGAGGCTGGTCAGACTTATGGGTCAGTAGATTCCCAGGTCAGTTGATGGTCCCCTGTTGTGCAGAGGGATGATTGTTGCTGTCCTCCACTCTACTGAGACAAAGTCTGTATGGAGACTGTTGTTAAATAGAGATCTGAGTGGGTCTGCTATTTCATGCTTCAAGCTATTTAATAGGCACCATGGGAATCTTTAAAGGGTAAAGTGATGACCTGTTCTTTTGTAGTAACAGACAAAGGAATGGTAGTGAGTATTTTATGGGTAGTGACCAAAGGTGAAGGGGGGTGAAATTTGAGCTGCCTTTATTGGCCATCAGGTTTGCTATTTTTTTCTGGCTAAATATAGGTAGTGCCATCTACAGCCAACTCAGCACATTTTTGAGTGTTTCCCTTAAGATTTCGGACATAACTGAAAAATGCTTTGTGGTTATCCTTTGTTTGGGAGGGTATTTTAGTCTTGTATTTAGCCTTTGAAGACATGACTAGTTCCTTGATTTGCCTATTGAGACAATGAGGGATTTTTTCTCTGTTGTGCACCCTCCCATTTACAGGAATTTCTTCCTTCTCTTGTATAGTCTACTTATGCCAGGGGTCCACCATTGTTTTCCTTGTTAGACCTGGGTTTAGTTCAGTCAGGTACTAATGTTTCTATACAGTTTAAGTGATTGTACAGGGGCATTCGTGTATAATTCTGCATAGGCCTCCATGTTTTCAGGGTTGGTGAGTGCTTTAAAATTACCTGTGCTATCACTGAATAGGAGGTAATTTGCCTTGGAAAAATACTTTAGGGTTTTTCGACTCGATAAGGGTACTACAGTTACATTTATTTCAAAGGAGTCCGAATTATGATCTGACCTTACCAATGAGGACATTACGTTGGGGTGGTTGTGCAATGCTTACCCATGTTTCTGAGTACTATGGTCAAGAATATTTGAGCCCATAGTGGGAGTGCAGACCAGCTGTTCCAGAGCATTTGCATTGAAAAACTCCAGGAATTTCTGAGCCTGAATGTTAGTGGTCATATACGTTTTCCAGTTTATAGAAGGGTAGTTAAAATCACCCATGAGTAGTGTGTTAGGCTGAATGATAAGTGATTCTAGTAACTTCTGATATGCAGGGTAGATTTCTTCATTCATGGTTGGGGACCTGTAGCGAGAGATGATATGGTGGGGGATTTTGGCTATGGTCTGCTGGACATGGAGTAGCTCAAGAAAGTCATCCTGCCTGACCAATCTAGAGGTGTAATAGCTTTTTATTTAAATTGAAATACCACCTCCTTTAATTTTTTCCTTTTCAGAGGGTGGTTTGTGTGATAGGCATAGTAGCTTTCCACTGTTGGGTGCTTTATGCAGCCTTGAACCACACCTTTGTAATTGCACTGACATCAGCATTCTTCAGGGCAAGCAGAGCTTCCAGAGAGTGCAGTTTTGTGTTAAGACTCCTAGCACTGAGCAGTAGTACCTTTAGCTTGGTATTAGAATTTGTTAGGTCTGTATGTCTGTTCATTTGGCACTGCCTAAAAAAAAGCACAATGGTGGTGGCTAATGTCTTGACCAGTATTTGAAAGCCTAAAGGTGACAGGTGCAGACCATCTCTGGCAAAGCAGTATGGTCTGTAGATCATGTTGTCCCAGGCCGACAAATATTAGATCTCCTTGGAATGACATTGCAGAGAAGCCAATTACTGAAGTCAATCATTTTCTGTCTGTATTGTGGTATAATTCCTGGTGAGGGTAGAATGCTGCTCAGTGTGAGGTTCATACCAGTCTGTGACATGTATTCAGAGAGGTCCATCATGTCTCTTTTCATATAGTCCATGGAGATATGTCTCAGGTCATTCACACCCACATGGACTATGGATGAGTCATACTGGTACTTCTGGTTGAGTGACCTCAGTGCCTGGGTGATCTGGTGATTCCTGGGTCCTGACAGGCAACTGACTGTAGCCCTCTCTTTATCCAACCTGGTGGTGGTGGTGGTGGGGGGGGAGGCATTCTTTTGTCTCATGATGGAGTCTCCTATGACTAAGATGTATGAATATGTGGTGTTTCACCTTAGGGGTTTGCTTGTGGAGACACTGTGATATTTATTTTTATGTGTAGTGTTTGGTGTTGACTTGGTTTTGTTTGCATGTGGTTTCTGAGGACAGTGTATGGGATGCGTCTGCAGTTTTGGTAAATTACTGGTAAGCACCACCGCATATGTGGATTTATGTGTCGAGACCTTATATAGTGAGGGAAATGATGTGCATGTTCTGACAATCTGTTTGCCATTTGATTTGTCAGTATGTGAGAGCTGTCTCGATTTTCATAATGTAACTACATCCTTCACATACCGTGTTTAATTCAAGATTAAGTGGTTGCCAGTATACATAACACAATTGTTATACTGTTTCAGGATGCCCATGTCCACCTAGTTGGTCACAGAGGTAGCAGGAAAGTACTGATCCATGGTTTCAGGTTTTTTACTTTGGGTTTAACCAGGGAGAAGATTAGGGAGATTTAACTGGACCGGGGTGACAGCACATGGATGAAGAATGTGTGTTATACTCGGTGTAAACTGCAGTTATTCAACAAGGTGATTCTGCTCTGTGTTACTCAAAATCTCCTAGAGCAGCAAGGGGATTAGGGAAGGTTGGAGAGAGAGTTATTCTGTGGGAAATTTTAATTTGAGAGCATTTGTGTCTATACAGGGCACTGATAACCGCTGCTGCATGGACAGCAGCCTAGTACAAACAGTAGGCTTATAAAGAATCAGAAAAACAAGATTTACAATAGCAAGCCCTACAGACCAATCAGGAAAACACACAATACGTTTTCAAGACGGCAACCAGTCCAGTAGCTACCACCGTAACAAATATCAGCTCACAATAAGGTGTCAGAAGTATCAAATTTAATGACTCCACAAAGGTACAGCAAAAGTACAGCACAAACGCCACAATAGTTGCACAAACACGTTTTCGTCGGTAAAGTCACAGTACAACATTTACAAATATAATCTCATAAATCATAGAATATGTTTTTAGTTTATTTTTATTTGATATATTAGTTTATGATAGAAATGTTTTAACCAACAATAATTTGTACAATCTATTTGCCTGTCATTTAATTTCATTTGGTATATTTGTATAATACTATTAGTGTGCTTTAGGTGAAGTTACTATGATTCAGTAGTAGTATATGGCTTTAAAAGTGTAATTTGGAACTTCAAGGTATGATTGATTGATTACTTTATTTTAATTCTTTGTGTATTTAAAGCTGAGTATGTTTCATGTATTTGTCTGAAGAAGTCGCTTTACCGACGAAAACGTGTTTGTGCAACTATTGTGGCGTTTGTGCTGTACTTTTGCTGTACCTTTGTGGAGTCATTAAATTTGATACTTCTGACACCTTATTGTGAGCTGATATTTGTTACAGTGGTAGCTACTGGACTGGTTGCTGTCTTGGGATTACTTGGTTTTTACAGCACTTTCATTTTGGATTTTTTACAATACGTTTTCAACCAGCAGCCTCCAACTCCATGAAGGTTTGCTACAACACACTTCTGCCACAAGATTGCAGTCAGAAAACACTCTTAATGTAAAAATGCTGGTTTTAGAGCTCAGGTGCTGAGAAACTACATGATCTTGATACTACTGTTCCATAAAACTAACAGACACAATGCAATTAAGTACTACAGTAGCAGTGGAAACAGCTCAGCTTTGAAACTCTAGTAAAGTGCAAGAAATGTAACAATAAGTGGAGGATTCATATGAAATACAGTAAAAATAATCAGCAGAAATGAAAAAAATATATATACTTATTTTCATTGTATTAGCAGTAGATGGCTTTAGATGCAGAAGATTTATTGTAAATCAAGCAAAGTAGCCAAACCAAAAACAGCTCTGAGAAACTGATGTTTAGAAGTAATCAATATCATTAATGTTTCAAAGTAATTAATGTTTAGTTATTAATGTTAGAAGTACATGCAAGGAATAAAGAAGCTAAAACAGTTTTGTTCTTACTAATACTTGTATACAAATTTCATGTTGTAAAGTGCATGTTAGACTGTAGTTTTGTATAGTATGCAGTCAGGGTTATTTTGAATGTGAGGTGGGGATCCTTATCAGTGACTACTATATATGTTAAACAGATTAAAGCAGGAAAGTATTTTTCTTAGTTATAAGGTATTCAGGCTTTACACTGTAACAAGGTAAGAGGCTAGATAGGATCAAGTTAAAATAATTGTGTGATTTTGGCCTGCTGGGTTGAGGGATGTAAAAGTATATTGATCACATCATATGTAGACTTAAGATAATATTTTCTTATAAAAACGAATATCTAAACTAATGAGTTTGTGTTTTGCAGCCATGTTTTTTTAAGGAAATAGGCTTGACAATAAGATAAATTATGAAAGGGATATAAATGGTAGTTATTATTTGTATTTTTAAAGCCATTAGCTATTTTTCCATTAGCAAAGGCTTTTATTGGGAGACAAGGAGTGTACAGATGCAAGCAATTAATCATGAGAGGGTTCAGCATTGTGGTCTGATGAAACTAACAAAAATTATTTCAGGCATTTGCAAAGGCAATAGCTGTTTTTTCATTACTGGCTTACAGATGAGAAGTCTGCAAATGCAAACACATAGCCATGAGGGGAATGAACAGTATCTGAGTGATCAATACAAGGAAAAGTGTAACTGACATTTAAAGGTACACTAGTAAGCAGTTCAGTGAAAAATAAATCATTAGAAACTGTAAGAACTGAATAATTTATATGAGTATTTGCCTGTTTGGCACCATTAGTACTTCAATGCATTTAATATAACAGTGCACAATGTAGTTTATGTATTTAAAAGTAGCAACTGCACTGTTTCTTAGAACTAAAAGTTGATGTTTCATGAACACATGCAAGCTGTTTTTTCATATCTGGAGGGGAATAGCAATAAGAAAAAAAACTAAACAAATTATTTAAATGAAGGATATAGCATGTACTTTAGCATGGGCAATCTTAATCTTAAAATACATCATGTCTGTGGGTCCAAGTGTTGATTAGGGGCAATTGTTCCTGCCTGGAGGTGTAAACTTCATTTTCTGAAAATGTACATCATTTTTGTGTGTTTGTTCTAAATGAAAAGAAGATGGTGGGGTTCTGAAAATGTATTTTGACTTTTGTTTGTGTGTTTTCTTTGAAATAAAAAGTCTTAAAATGCAACATAAGCTCAAATGAAGATTATATAACTGCATAAGAGATTGGCCTACTAATCATTAATATGTGCATGTAAGCTAAAAGTTGAAAATAAACTTATAAAAGAACTGTCACATTTAATAGGTGGGAGTAATAGCATTTTATCATAATGGTTACTCTGCCTATTTTATCATGGAATATAAACTGGATTACAGGTATGGATGAAAAGCATAAGTACTGAAATATATTTAAAAGTGTAGGGTACAAACAGTGGCATTGCAGGAGATATGTTTGGATTGGAATAAGCATGTACAATTGACAAGTAAAAGATTTCAGGGTGGATATTCATCAGAATATCAGGGACAAAGGAAAAGGAGAGTAATAATATTGATTGATAGATGAGGAAAAGGGACAATAATGGCAGACTTATGGAAGAAAGGGTTTATTGACAGGGGAAGCGGATTATGCTTACATGCATTTTTATTCTTTCTAAAAGTGGTTTAATGCAGCTGAAGAGAATTGTGACTGAAATAATAAAGTTTCAGCAGGATAAGTTATTTATGGGTGGGGAGTGGTATCTGATTTGCAGTAATGATGATGATGTATCAGGGGGACGTAGAATGAAAAATATAACAAAGGAGGCTAGATTTCTGAAGAAATATATGAGAATGTTTGGTACACAAGATGTGAATTCAGTAGTAGGAACCCACAGAGAATTTACGTAGTATTCCCCGAAGGTACAATAACTGGATGAGAATTGGTAGGAATTATTTTGTAAGAACACGTGCATTTAACTGAAAGCTTTGAAACACTTCTAATAAATATTTCAAATCATGTAAAAATGAGACACTGCTGCCTTCCTATGTATATGTTAAGAGAAAGGAATTCAGTGAATGTGTAGTGGAAATAATTTGAGCGTTATAAGAGAAGACAGAAGTTTCTTAAGTACAGATAGCTAGTGAGTAGGATAAAATGGAAGCAGAGTTTTAAAACAAGCTAGAAATAAGAGAAAGAGATATGATGAAAAGTAATAGGAATTATTTAGAGGGGCTGACAAAAGTTAAAGTATTGTAGAATAAGGGAATCTCATAGACCAGGAAGAGTAGCAACTTCAAAGTGCTAAATGGAAAATAGGTGAGTATGTGGATACTATACATGAGTATAGAAAGGCTGCTTGGTTCACAACTGTGCAGTGCTCCTAGAATCTCTACTGAGATGCCAAGGTGTATGTTTTTGACAACAATTCCAGAGCACTAAAACTTTTAGCACCATGACTTAGGCAATAAAAAGTGGAAAGGGTTGTTGCCAAACTTAGGGAGCCTATAGCAATTAAAATAACCTGAGACCCTATAGAGATGTCAGACATATTTCAAGTATTTTATGAAAATGTGTATAAAGAAGGAAAGCAGAAACCAAGAAAAGGCAAAAAGTGAAATATTTAAGGAAGACTTAATTATGCCAAGGTTAGTTGCAATCAGCACGCAACAATTAATAGCTAAGATAGGAAGAGATGAGATAAGAATGGTGCAGAATCAGTCAAATGGGAATTCTTCTGGAGCAGACAGTTTGGAAGCTGTGAAGGAAGAAAGTGATAAACATCTGGAAGAGTTTGTTTAACAATATTTTAAGGGGGGGGGGGGGCACCAGCATTTTGGAAGAAAGCTGGGGTAGATGCATTATCCAAAAATGGTAAAAGCCTTTCAGGCCCAGCTTCATATAGATGCATTTCTATTTTAAGCCATGGTTATAAGTTGTTTATGTCTATACTACCTAAGAATGGTAAAGTCGGTTCCAAAATTGATAAATGTTGTTTTGTGGAAGGGAGCCAGAAACTTTACAGCATTAATAAAACATGATGATCCAGAGGGAAGCAAAGTGTAAGAAAATACCACAATTGTTGGTGGATATTGATAGAGAGAAAGCATTTGTAGAGTCATGTGGGATTTTATGAGTAGGACAATGGTAGAATTGACAGTCTTTAATAGAATAATAGGGTTAATTACGAGGATATATGAAGGGTTGGAGGCAAAAATGAAGATGTGAGGTTACCTTTCCAACAAGCTATGCTATAACTGTGGAACCAGGCAGAGTTATCCTCTTTCCCTTGGTTATTTAGTTTATATTTAGAGTCACTGGCAAAAAAATAAGGGACTCACAAATTCAACGATATAACTGATATGATAATCTAGAAGAGATAGGTATATTCAAATATGATAACATTTTGTACTTGATACATCTTGAAAAGGACATTTCCATGTTATGCAACACTGAGACAATTTAATTTTGTAGGATATAAAATAAATGAAGACAAAACAAAGGCTATAGCAGTCGGCTACATATGTCACATGAAATGACAAGATGAAGTATTTAGATGTGTTGATTAAAAACATTTCTATTATGGCAACTGAGGATATATGAGGCACGACTAAACAAAATATAATAAAAAGATTGATAAGCTGGAAGCTCTTGGTTATGGGTATGTATAGTAAGATACAAGCAGTAAAAATGTTTCTAGTCCCTTTAGTTTTATATACAGGTCAGGCATATTTAGGAAGATGGAGGAGAAGTTGTGGGGTTTAAATGAGATAAGTGGATTCTTACCATAGAAGAACGTGGCTTAGGATTACCAGATTTGAAGTGATACTTAGAGCTATGCAGTTAAGATCCATCTATTTAACAAATGCAGATGATTATAAATCAAAGTGGGAAGGGGGTGATGATAAAACATGGAGTGGAAGAGTTTGAGAAAGAAGGAAACAGTAGGATTTTGTATGTAGATTCTTAAGAAGAATCAGAATATCAAGTAGCAGAAAGTATCCTAAGATCTAAGCAACACGAGAATGAAGGGAGGGGATTTTACTAATAGGAATGAGTGTAAATAAGGGTACAAAAGTTAGGCAAGAGGGGGTGCAATTTATTGGAGAAATAATTGGGATCAAATAATTAGGGAGGGAAAGGTAATAGAGTGGGATGAGATCAATCAGACAGTTGGGATGCAAATTAGATACTGCCTTCCCTACTAGGGATTTATAAAAAGTATAGGTAAAGAGAAAGGGATAGGATAGGAGAAAAAACAGTTGTGGTAGAGGTAGAGTTTTTAAGTGAGTCTAACACAAGTTGTTGTTAAAAAGGATAATTAGTAGAGCATGTAGTATATTAAATGATAGCTGTGAGAATCAAACAGAGGAAGTTAGACAAGACTGGGACTAGTGACTGGGAATCATTATGCAAAACAACAACGGAAGGGCATCTGTGTAGCTTCAAAGTATGCAAACAGGTCCAGAAGGTTTACGGGTTTCCTTGGATGTGTTTGCAGAGGTATTTTTATACCCAAACAGACTTCAGATAATTCTTCCTCAGGCAGTCAGCAAATGCTGGATGTGAGATGTGATAGGTATTTGAAAACATGCTTTTTTGGTGGTGTAATGAGTTGGCAGATTTTAAAAATTCCCTACAGCGTACTTTGTCAAAAACATTGGGGAGCAAGTGGTTGCAGATAAGTAAATGATTCTTTTGAGATGGGATAGAGAAATCTGAATTACACAGACATGGTTAAAGCCTAGAGAATGGAAATCACAATTTGAAATAATTATATGTTCATAGGTTGGTACTAGGCTATCGGCCCTATGGGCCTATACAAGCCTAGCCATAACAATTCCCTGGATATTTCTCCCCACAATATTTACTTCCCTGTTATGTTTGAAGTAATGAATACTGGAAAAGAGATAAAAGAAATGGATAAGGTATATTTACAAAAGGAGAAACATTCATAGAAATAAATGGAATTTGTGGGGACAATACATGCTGATTGATACTGAGGGGGAGTGAGGTTTAAGGGACATTAAGGATTGAGCAATTTATGTAATGTTGGAGTGAATAATAATTGTAAAAAAGAAAATGTATTCAGTGCATGAAAATGAAAAATGCTTTCTGTAGTTTTTCTTTTCTGTTATTGCATGTGTATCTATGTCACTGTCTGTAGTGGAAGGATTTAATCAAGATATTTAAAAATAATGCCAGTGACTTTTGTGTGCAAAAACAGAGTATCTTTTGCTAAGGTTATCCAAACTTGTCTGTTATGCATGTTCCTAATTTTATGTGTATTATAGCCCTGAAAGGTGGTACTGCTTGTGCATATAAGAGCAAAAGTACAAGCGTAAGATGATTTGTGAAGTTTTGAGGCCACTTCAATGCTGTAACTAGCCCCACAAGAAATGCTGATGCCCTAGTCATTCCACAGGGTAACAACTACCCCATTCTTTATGTCATCCTTGTTCTGCTCATGGCATCCTGGGATACTGTCAAATGATTTAGTTTACCACTATCTGAGCCAGTGCACTGCCAGGCCCTACTACCTTTTCTGTAAAGCGGAATTTCTTCATATCAGTCTTAAAGTAACCCTCCCTCTTCTGGTTGTTACTCGTGTATCCTTCTGTCCCGTCTATCCTTCTTAATTTCTGCCCATGTATTTTCTACCTAATCCTACAATGAATCCAGACTGTAACTCTGACTCTCTCAGTGTATACATTCCCAGGTACAATATTCTCTCCATCCCGGTCACTTTTTGGGAACTATGCATTGCATGATTTTTGTCCTCTTTGACTCCTGGTGCAGTATTTGAAAGGGATATATGCAATATCTAGACATCATACTGTAGTATACAGTAATTATAAATGAGCTACTATACTGCTCCTTTAAGGGGTGCTGAGGAGCTTCTGATGTATTTTTCTGGTGGATCCCTTGCATCTGTTTTTTTCCTCAAGCCAATTGCCATTCTACCAGCTTTTCTGCCTTTTGTTGACTCTAGTGGTCCATACTGAGACTTAGCTCCTTGTCTGTAAAGAAGCAGCAGACATGCTTTGTAGCCAACCATAGCCCCTTGTACTATTAGGTTAGATGATTAGTACATTGTGTCTTGCCTGTCCTTTTAAATCCTCTGAGATGTATGCATGTTTATTTATTTATTTTATTTATCATGTGTTTGTCAAGGTTAACCCCACTAGGCCAACACCTATTTCTACTTACTTTTTGGTCATTTTATTTGTAACCTATGAAAAATGACAGAGAAAATATTGCAGGACATATCAGTATATAAGGAAAGAATGATGTTTGGAGGACTACATTTAAGAAGGAGAGAGATATTATACATACGTCAGAAGAAATGTAAAGACAGATATTGATTATATAGTGACGTCTGATGATTTGTATGAAAGACAGGGAGAAGAAAACCTGGAGCATTTCTAGATCATCTGGCAATCTGGGCAATGCTAGAGGAAATAGGGGATGATACAGAAGACATAAATTCTGATGCGTTTTGCCCTGTCTGAGCAGAAGCATTTAGTTGAGATCAGTTTAGATGCAGAAAAAGACTGAACGGCGCTGAGTATATTATTGCTGGTCCTGATATTTGATCAGCGTTTTGTCATTTAAATTGTGTTTATCCATAGGAGATTGCAGCCTAAGACTCGTGCAGCCATGTTTGTTTTTCCATTTCATTTAAACAGAGGGACCTAGGAGGGTGTCTGATTTCCTTGCTCTTGTTTGCAGTTAACCTCAAGCTTCTTGCAGCTTGGCTAAGGTGGGGAAAGCAGAGTTTAAGATACCATTTTTTGTAGATGATATACTGATGTACATAATTTAGGTGGAAGCGTATTTTTCAGCTTTGGTTAGAGGCCTGGAATATGTTTGGTACATTCCCTGCCTGTAAGATTATTGCATCAAAGACAATGGCAGAGGCTGCCAGTTATTCTGATTGTGACTTCCTAAAGACTCTGTAAACTTACTCGGGGGAATCTTCCCTTTTGGGTGCACAGAGATGTGTTTCAGTAGAGGATTCAGTAATTAAAATGTATGAAGAATTAATAAAAGGACAAGAGGATGACTTCAGAATACAGAAATTATTAGGGCTGGAATTAAATAAGAGCATACAGACACTGTCTATTTTATAGCTTTACAAGATCATCCCATTAGCTCCCCTTCATGCAACCAACCGATTGATTGATTGACTGACTGATTCATTCCTTCACTGGGACCCAAGCTTCCTGGCACATTTGTTTGCCAGTGGAGGCAAGATTTGGATGTTAAGGAGAGGACCAGACTGCAGATCCCATCACTATTTTATCTCCACCTCTTCAGCACCCTGTGAGCTCCGCTGTAGCAGCCTAAGGTAGGTATATACATGCTTCCCATGCACAACCTCCTGATCAAGCAGAACATTACTTACAGCAGAGACACATGGGGTCTTCCTGCTGCTGCTAATATATCTGCTTCCCTACAGGTGTTGCCAGTGCAGAGAGCAAGCTGTCTCCTTCTGCTCAGGATAGGTGAGCCAGTACTGGTCAATGACTCTCACCCACACTTGCCCAGAATCTCCAGTGTCTGTGCAGCTAATCGAACAAGGGTGGCCTGGAATGCAGTCAGGGATTTACCCTTTTTCATCCTAGGGCTGTGCTGGTGTGACTGATTTGTGGAGAAAAACTTCTTCAGTGGTGGTCTCTATTATTAGACGCCAGACAGGAAATAACTATAATAAGAGGAATGGCCATAATGTGAGTAGACATAACTGTTATATGAGTGGCAGGAATTGTTAGATATCAAAACCGATTCATCCATGTAGCCTTAGGTATGTCAGCGGCCTCAGTATGAGACTAATATCAAGAAGAACTACAAGTTTTTCAAGATGTACAGTTTGGAAGGGGGTTATTTTTTGCTGGCCTGTGACGTAACCTCTTTCCCTACATCTTGTAAGAAAGGCAGGCTGAAACATTGTGTTTTCTCTGCCAACAGCTGCCAGAGTCCTGCTGTAGAATAGGGGCCACCGAACTGATAAAACAGGCCCTGCTGCTGTCCATTGTCTGTAACTATTGGAAGAATTTCTACAATTTCACATATTTCAGGCAGTGTGACCAAAAGTCTGGATGGTCAGACATTCTTTGCCGGTACCTAGAAGCATCCACCCTCTCTAGACATCTCTGAATTTGTGTGAACTTTGAGTAGTACTGTGGTCAGAAAGTCCTTCTATGTGGCACATCTCATTACTAAGGGTTTTGCATCCAGGAAGAAAGAGGTCATTGTCTCCCTCTACTCTTCCCTCATTAGGCCATTCATCGAGTACAATGCCCCATTTGGCATGTACCTCACTAGACACCTGCAACAACTGGAGAGGGCACAAAAGTACCTCACAAACAGGATCCTAGGCCTTAAACACTTGTCCTGTATAGGCAGACTCAAAAAAACTCCAACTATTCTCTGTCTCATATCGCCTACTTAGAGGCGATCTCTGCTTGACATACAAAGCCATGTCTGAAATGCTACATCTAAAGAAATCCCAATCCCTGCGCACCACGCAATCCGGAGACGTCAACCTCATTACCACAATCAACAGAACGTGCTGGATGGACAGGCTCATAACCCAGAGATTGCCCATGCTATGGAATAGACTTCCCATACATGTCAAACAGACCACCTCACTGGCCCTGTTCAAGAGAAATCTTGATGAGTGGATGGGGAATAGAAAATTCACCCTGGGGATCACTCCAGTGGTTCTACTCAACAGAGGCCCTTGGAACTAAGGTCAGGTGGCACGATGTCAGCGTAATCCTATGGGCTAAGCTTGTAAAGGCTCCAGGGCCATTAGCCTAGTACAACACCTATAAGCCTATGAACCTATCAATGGAATGCACTGCCTCACTCTAAAGGGGTCAGGCAGCAGGGGCTCAGCAGAAGTAGTGTGTGAGAGACTGTCAGTGGAAGACTTTTGGGGAACTTTGTCCTTCACACCCACATTTGTTAGAGCTCGTTTCCACGGATGTCATGGACCTCAGAATGTTTGGGTTCTTGAATCTGAAAATTACAGATTCTCAAGACAAATTTGATAATCGGCAATCTATAGAATAGTAAAAGATAAAACAAAAAAGTTCCCACATGTGGGTACTGGGTCTGTATTAGAAGTTCGAATGCACAGGTGTTCAAATGCAGTAACATCGAACTGGGAAGTTCAAAATGTCAAAATAGCAAAGCCATGGACCACCAAATCTTTTCCCAGGGAAAAATTTGGTGGGCCATTTCCATGGCTTTGCTATTTCCTCCATTGTGGTGCAATCTCTGAGTTGGTATATTTAAGTGGGGGGGAGGCACAGCCCCCCACGTTAGGAACATTTTATAGTGTACATGTGTTTTTTGGTTTTGTACCGGAACAGTGATTTTTTTTTCCCTGGGAAAAAAAATCGCTGTTCTGAGTGTTCGAAGTTATTGCATTTCAAACTTCTGGGTTCAACATTTACGTAGTCAAACTTATTGCAGTTCAACTATGTGATATAGACCCTGGGTACATTTAGTTTTCTAGAATTTGCTTGCACTCATGGACAAATGACTAGTTAGTACATATGGCAAAATCATGAGTAGCTCCAGTTGTTAATCCATATGTTGGACTGATATGTGGAATAGCAAAGGAGCTTAGTTTAGTGGGGATGTTTGTGAAAGATATAGAAGTTAGCTTAGAATGTGACGTCTGCCTTCATTTGTTTCTGCTAATTAGGAATGACACTGCAGCAGTGATATGTCTACTTCTCAAATATCTGCTGTTATGGTGAGTTCCTCACACAGCAGGGTAGAATTTCTCAGTGTCTGTCACAGCATAAGATGTTTGTCCTGTCATTGCTCTTCAGAGGTGAGAAGAATCAGTTGAGGTTGTTTGGAAACATTATGAAGATGCATGCTTGTATGGAAGCTGCATGCACACACATACATACACACACGCACACACACATGCACACGCACACAATATATGTGTGTGTGCATATATATGGTAGCCATTTGAAATGTCGGGACCTGCTAGACCATGGAGAGTGAATGTTCGAAAAAAATAAGTCCAAGATGACCATTTCCCAGAATGTATATGTATGTATATATATATATATATATATATATATATATATATATATATATATATATATATATATATATATATATATATATATATACCGGCCGTTTCACTGAATCTGAAAGGGCCGTGCATACTTACGCGAAACTGCTTTTCACTTCAGAAGCACATTTGCATAAGTATGCCTGTAGGTAGAGGGAGCTGTGGGAGAGTGACTGTTGCGGTGATCTTACTACAGTGCAGTTAAGGGGAATTTTTCCCTTTTCCCCACTGTAGTGCGATCTCAGAGTGAGAATAATAAAAGTAGGGGGGGTGTGGGGGGAACAGCCTGCTACATGGGGGTGCAGGGAGGCTTGCCCCCCTGCATAAACACTTTTTTATTCTTTTTAATGTTTTGTTTTTAACGCGCTTTAACGAAAAAGCGCTTTTTTGGTAAAAGCACTTTCATTATAGTGTGTTCGGGTAAGGTGGATTCGGACTGTTGAACTTTCGTTCAACAGTCCTAGATCCATATATAGATATATATATAAGTTTGGGGGTGCAGGGAGGCCTACCCCCTTGTAAAAAAAGAAGTTTAAAGGAAAAGAACAATTTGCTCTTCTGGATTTGCATTTTTTTTCAGTCTGTTGACAATCATCATTACAAGAACTGACATTTCAACTGAGAGCCAAATACATGTTTGTATGCATATACATTCACACTCACATATGTATATGTACACATAGTATATGTTTGTGTCTGCGTGTGTATTAAAATATATATATATATATATATATATATATGTATATATATAGGTATTTTACAAATAGTGTAAACACACAAAAGTTGACATAAACACAAAATATAACAAACACTAATTTTAGTTGCTGTTAACAAGTCCTCTTATCTAAACATTTTCAGTAAGAACATGCTGTGTTTACACTGAAAACGTTTAGATATGAGAAAGTCCTGTAATAAAGATGAAAGCACTCATATTTTGGACTGAATAAAGATGATCTTCTTCCAAAGTGATTTCTGATTCCTGTAATTTATTTGCTTATTGGCAGCATGTAAAACAGTATTTCCTTTGCTTTATTTGATAATTGGGTAGATGTGCTGTATAACAAGAAAAGATTGTGAATGTTTATATCCATAAATATTAAAACACCATATCATCGAAGACAAAACAATTGAGATGACATCTTTGAAACGTTAAAACATTGAACACCCAAAACTCCAAAAGCCATCCCTGGGAAAAGAACCATTTGGCCACTAGGACAAAAACAAACAAACAGTGAAGCTTGAAAAACCCTCCAATGTGCGAGGGGGGGGGGCAACACCCCCCCAACTAAATATACCAACTCCAAGATCACACTACAGTGGGGAAAGGGCAATGCTCACCATGGTAGCCGAGTTGTTTTCTCGGGGTCTGTTTTCAAAAATCCGGGTGTTTGATGTTTTTGTTTATTTTTATATGTTTAATAATGGAAATTTGTATTTTTTTCTCTGTGATAACAGCACACTAAATTCCCACATTCCTAAATTCCTCAAATTTTTTTCAATAAGAAAATGAATGCAGTTGTTTAACAACCGAATACCTGGAAGTTATCAAAGCTAATTAAGTCCTATGGTTCACTGTAGTATATCTGTGTTCATTCAGCACTTAAAACATGGAAAAATGCATGCAGCAAATAGTAACTTACCATTTTGAATGTTTAGGTTGATCTTAGGAATGATGCTAACGACTGCTTTCCTGTCCATGTGGCTGAGTAACACTGCAAGTACTGCAATGATGCTGCCAATAGTGAATGCACTCCTTCTCAGCCTATTTGGAAATAAGGAGGCTTCCAAGGAACCTGGCCAGCTCAGTGAAGTCACTTCAGGTATGGTATTAGCAGTAACGTAGTTTCATACACATGATTTTGTAAGCAGCATGGTGTGATATTGAATCCCTTACCATTATTATCATGTAGTCAGTGCTTTCTCTTTGATACATGGTTGTGAAGCAGATTCTTAATTGCATAGTGCTTTTAGACCAGGTGTGCAGGAATTAAGGCTGAATACATAAATAGCAGAAACTGATGATCCTTGTATTGGCAGAAGGCTTTGGTACAATATTTTTTTTGTATGTGTATTGTGGGTATTCAAAAGTACTACTATATGGGAAGCGTGACCTGATGTACAAGTTTCACAGTGAGATTACTTGTGGTCCAGAATGACAACATGTTTTGGACCTATGTTCAGAAACAGATGTTGTACTGAACAGTGGTATTTTAGTGTTTCTGTTTTGTAGACCACTGTAGTGCTACAGTATTATACAGTGTTTGGCTAGTTAATGCCACATGCAAATGTGGTAGTTCAGACATATGACCTTGATCCTGCACCAAAATGGTGTGGCAGAGCTATTTGTGGGCATGTTCTGAAATTGGTTGTGGGTGGCTACCCAGGTGTCTGTCTGACTGTGTGTGTCTGAGATTATAAAGGTGTCCATGTGACTGCATATGTCTGCTTTACACTGTTTGTTGTGTGTGTGTGTGTGTGTGTGTGTGTCCAGGTGTCTGTGTGACTGTATATGTCTCTATGACTGTGTGTGTGTGTGTGTGTGTGTGTGTGTGTGTGTGTGTGTGTGTGTGTGTGTGTGTGTGTGTGTGTGTGTGTGTGTGTGTGTGTGTGTATGTGTCTGTTTGTGTGTGTGTGTGTGTGTGTGTGTGTGTGGCTACCCAGGTGTCTGTGTCACTGTATATGTCTGTCTGACTGTGTGTGTGTGTGTGTGTGTGTGTGTGTGTGTGTGTGTGTGTGTAGGTGTAAGTCCATTGGGACTACCTAGGTAGGAAGAATACCTTTGCAATTGCTCCAACTGTACCTGGTATATAAATGAGCCAGTAATGAGGTTTTGCTCCATGCAATTATGTTTGTCTCTGGATCACTAGGTTATGTAATAGAAGAAAACTCATGGCCAAAATTAAGAAGACCAACTCCCTTAAAAACAAGTGCTCTTTTGTACAACTAAAGAAGGAACTAAGAGGACTAAGTCCAACAAGGCCAACTACAAGGTCAAGATAGCCTCACCGCTAAGAACAATCCCATGGCCTTTTTCAGCTATGTCCGATACCTTAAACGTTACCCACAACAGTGTTCTGAACTGGTGGTGAATGGTACCATCTTTACTGATCAGGGTGACATACCAAAGATACTGTCTGATAAATTCAGCTCAGACATCACCCCCACTACCCCCTCCCTAGCTCTACCAGGTGGAATAACCCAGGCATACTTCCACAGATATTAGCAGGGGCTAGATGTTGACAGAATTCACTAAAGAGAAGAATCTGCCTCTATGGGTCCAGACAGCATCTCTGGTTCCCTCCTGAACAGTCTGAAATGCAACCTATCAGGACCACTTAACACACGTTTCAACTACAGCCTTGAAACTGGCTATGTTCCAAGTGAATGGAGGAACGCAACGGCCATTTCCCTCAACATGCACTAACCATCAAGTGACCCAGAGAACTACAGACCCATCAGTCTAGCAAACCTAATTGTAAAGCCATGAAACAAATTATCATGGAAATGATAAATAATGACATTGGCAACCTACAGATACTGAGCCCATCCCAATTTTGGCTTTATTAAGGGAAGGTTATGTTTACATAACCTGATATACTTCTTTGAGAGGTTCATTAAGGAAATGGATGAGGTTAAAACAGTGCATACCTGTATTGTTATTGACTTTTATCGAGGATAGGCCCACAATTTATATTAATCTAAGGGACCTGGATGGATGAAAACTTTTAACCCTGTTTGGTAGTGTCCACTGAGCTATGTCTTTGCATGGTGCATAGTATTAGTTGAAGCAGTTCCTATTGATGGACAATCATTTATATTAGTCAACATTTGAAACGACCCAGGCAAATAGTCAGAATATGAACACATTTGTTTATAACATTGTTGCATGAAAGAATGCAGATATTTCTTTGTTTACTTACATTTCTGGTGATGTTTATTTAAGGGCTCACTTACCTCCTCAGTGGTGCACTGCAGAATCACCCAAGGTGATTTATTCTATGTGATCTTACTGATTGTGTCACTGACAAATCTGTTGAACACACATTATGGAGAAATCATTTTTCACTTGTTTCCATTGTAATATACAGATGAGGTTGTTTATTGGGGAAGCAGACTGTTGTCACATGTTCAGAAAATTAGACATTTGTAATACTAGCGTACTCGATCAAAGAAGCATTTATCAAAGAATTCTGTCATTACTTGGTGCAAGATCAAAGTAAAGTGAGGTTTGGGGACTTTTCCTTTCCTTACAATCTTGGAGTTGCTATATATAATTACTAGGGGAGGGGTGCAGGGGGGGGGCTTGCCCACTACAAAAAAACATGTTTTTACTTTCTTTTGTTTCAGGTGCAAATTGCTGATGTTTAAACAGTTTTGTTTGATTATTTGCCATTTAAAAATGAGTTTTTTGATAGAGTGCCATAGACTCATTTATTGGATTTGAAAGTCTAGTCTATACTTGTTGCCTTGTTATTGGGGGTGGCCAATGCACTGCATTTAGACATTTACTTGGATCATTTCAGACTTCGGTTTCCCCAAGCTTTGCCTTTTGATTTTGCTATGATCTGCTATGGGAACTTAAGAAAATCTCCATTGGCTATTCAAATGTCCTTAACAAATCAGCTCCTTAATCAGCGCAGCTGGACCAAATTATGTAATTCCATCCTATAATGAAGCTGATACTTGAGCCCTTAACTGTGTTGTCCTAGAAAGTGCGCTTCCTGTCACTGTTGTATCTTTTGTGTTTCAGTTTGATCATAAGTTTTTTAAGCTGTTTAGGCAATGGATGCACATTGTAACAAAGATGGAGGCAGTCATGCTTCAGCGATTGAAGATAAACGTAGTTCGGACACCCGTTACATGGAATATCATTCACAAATCCCATATTAGAAGGCTTCACTATTCCCCAGTAAGGCTTCTGCTGAATCATATTATCTATATTTCCTATTTGTTTGTCAAGCTGTACAGCAGAGCCTAGTTACTATCCAAAACACGTTTACAGCCAGCTGCATGATGCGAGAAAATGGCACAATTTCTGAGGTTGACAAGATCAGAACTTTTATTTCTTAGGTTATAATCTTAGTTATTTGTAATGCTTTGAATGTAGACTATGTACTTCTCTTGGCCTGACTTTAAATATTTTGTGTATGATGAAGTCACACGTGTTAGTCCAACTCTAGCTTTTGCCTATTGCAGACCGGATTCTAGACATATCAGGCTAGTTAAATCCAATGAGGATGTTTTGGTCCATTGATTTACCAGATTTTAAAGGAAGGCATTAAGGTGTAACGAACATAAAACTGAGAGTCTCTGGAAAAACCTCTCCAACTTTATAATAAACACCATCAACTATCTCCTCAACTAATATTAAACTCGCATTAAGTAATCGCTTAAAGCTGTGAGCAATCTTAGCTGTATGGACTTGGACTAGCATTATAGCTCAGTCAGCATTATCTGTCTGTCTGACCACATGGTGGAGGAAATCATCATGTGTGGGCCAGCTGGATCTTAAACTTCAATGGAGTGATGTATGAAATGGACAAGCTGATGACACTGAGACAATGAGCCTTAGAGGCAAGGTCGCACTAGGTTAGCAGGTGATAGAGAACTGTGTTTCAAACATTAACTGTCTGGAATCCCCCATGCTACCCAGAGTGCCCAAATACAGCACTGTGTGAGTGAGAACAGCAGAGAAATCAGTTGGATCCATGAGAAACTAGAGATATGAAAAATCACCAATTTTGGAAGAAAATATGGCTGCATTGCCAGAGCAGTTAAAAACGGGCAATCCATATACCTTTTTGACATACCTCTCAACTTATATCATTTAGGCATAACACTATGATTTTTGCTCTCAGATTAAGCCTTAGTCCTCCTAGATTTCCTCATAGAGTTAAACCTGGTTATGCAAACATACCTTATTAAATAAATACACTAAAAGTATATAAACATTTCTTTTCACTTTCTATACCGAGTATAGTACAGGAAGAACGTCTATCATGAAAAACAAGAAAATGTTCTTCCTACTGACCTTCTGCTATGATTTTTTTTAAGAGTCAGTGCTATGAGTTTTAGTGCTTGAAGGTTGAGAGGCTTGCTTTTTGAAAGAGAAACTAACATCAGCCCTGAACCTTACTTAGTTTGTTACAACCACTTACTTTGGAAAGACCACCTAGATCAGCTAAACCCCTTAACTCACATGGCAATCCCCTAAGGCAGATCATTCTGTGTATCCTTAACTTTACAAACCAGGAACATATTGTGAATTCTGCCAAAGAAAGTCACTTAATCCTACTCAGTGACTATTAAGCTGATTTTTTCATAACTTTGTACCAGCAATAGTTAAAATATAAATAGAAGAAGGATACCTACATTGTTTAAATACCTGATGTAATTAGTAGTGAAATAACTATGTTAAGGGCATATTTTTTCCACTATTGAAGATGAACTGCATTCTATGAGGGAAAAGGTCATACCAGAGACTGTGTTGAATGAATCTGGAGAAGGAATATGTCAGCTACAAAAAGACACTCACAGCCTCTGGAATGAACTCTGAGAGTGAGAGATATGGATAAGTCTGTGTCCATCCAGAAGTTCTCATCAGCAAACAACTCCTCCAGCACTGAGAAGAGTACACAGCCATATTGCCAAATGCCAGTCTTGCTAACAGGGTTAGAGGGACTTCATTCTGTTGTTATTTGCTGCAGATCATCATACAAATAACCGATTCAACCCATTCCAAGAAGACAATGAAGTGGACAGTGCTTACTCTGACAATAATAATCTAAGTAAGGTTAAACCTTGCACTTGACAAAGTGGAACACCAACTCCTCAACCATTTTCACTAAACAGCATTGAATACTACATGGACAGTAATAAAACTAAAGGGGTATAATGCCTAAAAAATACAGGAAATTGTGACTATTTTTCAAAGGGGTAAGAATTCAGTAATGGAGCTGGGCAGCAGTGAAATTCTTTTCCTGTGTTGCTTTGCATGATGTTTGTGTCTGAGCAGACAGTCTCACTAGGAATAAAATAATTTACTGTTTTATATACAGGGTTGGCATTGAAAGCCAATAATTACTTTGCAGACAAAATAACTGTGTTACAGCACTTTCAGAAGAGCTGCACCTTGAGTGTGTTACTGCATGTTACATTCAAAGGGGGCTTAATTCTATCAAAGGTGTTTCAAAAACTGGTTACAAATGAAAGCTGGCGTCATATGTATAAAGGAATATTTGAGGCAGTTTAGAAGGTTTCTCAAACATTTTTTAGGAAAGGGACAATGTGTATAGTCTGAACAGAAAAACTACTGCTATCTTTATCAAACTGAGTTTAGGCTGGACCAACAAAAAACAATATGAAAACAACAAAAGCAGATGTCATGTACTACTTACTTCACTTCCACAGACCCTCTTATCACAGGCAACATATATGGACAAAGTAGGGATAGCCCACACATGTATAAGGACTTACAGTCCACTACTAGCTAGGTCTGACTTATCAACTCCAGTGTTCATTGCAGGTGATTGGTATGCTACATTAACTTGTCCAGGATAAGCTGGAGTCCATCACTGAGGAAATTCTTTAAAGCCCAAGGAGTCATCAATGCTTATATAGGGAAACTCAGTTTAAAATATTCACAGTGAATACTTTACCCATCTGTAAATTATTACACTTTATTTATTCTCAGGGGCCAGAATTTAGGATACCTGGATTACTGGTTGTTATTCAATGGTATCCAATGAACTAGTTCAACAAATTTCAGATTCTAACAATATTTCAACAGTAGTAACCAACTGCAGGGCATCTGCATTAACACTAGAATGATCATCAAGATTCAAAAGAAGATATTTCAGGGTGGTTCTTTGCCACTGCTCTTGTTTTTTTCTTACCTTTAATCCATTAAGCTGTTTACTTAACAGATTAGGTCATGGTTACAATTTGGCTCCCAGAAACAAACTTGCCTAAAGATTTTTCATCTACTTTTTCTGGATGGCTTAAATCTGCATAGTTCATTAGACGAAGAGTTGAAAGCACAACTGAAAGTAGTTAAATCTTTTTTTCAGATGATGATATAATGACAGTTGGTCTAGATAATTGTGCAAAAGCAATATTTAAAGCACAAAAGTTGCAGTACCAAGAAAATATCAATCCAGGACAGGAGTGTGATGTAAAGGAACTCCAGCAGGAAGGATTGTTATTTGGGAATTGATAAAGGATTGGCAATAAAACATGCACAAATGTGAATAAAACTCAGTAAGGAATACTTTGGAAGATTAAAACTAATATTGAAAACAGCCTTGACAACTAGAAATAAAGTCCAAACTATAAGGCAATTTGCTCTTTCTGTTTTAACTTACAGTTTCGGTGTTACTGAGTAGCCCAAAAAGGTATTGGATGAGTCAGACAGAAAAGCAGGAAAAATGTTTCACACTTAAAAAATGATATGTAAAATCAGTGCATACTAAGATCATATAGTCCACACTCTGAAGGAGAAATTAATTATATGTATAGATCTGCAGTTGTGAGACTACGTACATATCTGCTGACCTCATCAGAGCCAAACATAGTGAGAGTTTTAAAACATAAGGAGAGGAAGTCTAAGATGACCTCTCTGTTTAGTTTAGCAGACGCACTGAGGTACCAAGCAGGAATGGAAATCTAACCAGAAGCAGATGAAGGTCAGACCACAACTGAACATGACAAAACACAAAAGAAAGACTATAAGGAGCGGGATCAGATGAGAAGGACAGAAATGTGGATAAGCCATAAGTATAGTGGCAAGTAGAAAGATCTCCTGAAACAACCTCATGTTGATCAGGATTTGATGCAGGAATGGTTAAGGAGAGCTGATTTGAAACCAAAGGATGAAAGGTCAATCATGGTGTTCCATGATAATGGACTACGTACACATTGGTTTACAAAGTCCATTGAACATGTCGGAGAAACAGATAAATGTAGGTTTTGTAAAAAAAAAATTGGAAACAGTTGCACATCTTATTGCTAGTTGAGATATACTCATGGCAGAGGACCTGTATACTGAAAGGCACAATAATATGGCAAGATTGTTGCACTGGGGATTGTGCAAACACTACAATATAGAAGTAACTGAAAAGCATTGGTAACATGAACCACAAAACATTATAGAGAATGATGAAAAGTACATCACATGGGCTCACCCATTACCAGCAACTCAAAAATAGATGCGAGAAAATCAGATATAATAGTCCATGAAAAAAAGATAAAAGTAGTGATTTAGAGTGCTTTTGCAAGGAAGAGTGGGCAAATATTGCCATGTCAAGATGTGCCATGCTGATAGACTCCTAACCAAGAAGACTGAATAAGGTTATTAAATTAGTATTAGTTTAAGGGTGGGCATGCACAACAAAGTATTCATTTAAGGGTGTGCATGCACAACAAAGTATTAGTTTAAGGGTGTGCACACAACAAAGTATTTAAGGGTGTGCACGCACAACAAAGTATTAGTTTAAGGGTGTGCACGCACAACAAAGTATTAGTTTAAGGGTGTGCACGCACAACAAACTATTAGTTTAAGGGTGTGCATGCACAACAAACTATTAGTTTAAGGGTGTGCACACTTATGCAACCAGCTTATTGTACATTTTTATTTTGTATATTTTTTCAGCTAACAGATTTGTTTGCTGGAATGGAATCCCTTATGGTTGAACTACAACTGTCTCTGTATCCCAGGTGGGGGGTTGATAGCAATATGGGTGCAGTCAATGGTCCCAAGTACCTCAGGGAAACAGGATATTTCATAAAGGACCTGCACAGTGTTTGTTCTTTCCTTTGTGGTATTTGAAAACCACATATGCTCTTCCGCATGCTATAGCATGGACTCGTGAAGCTGTTGTGGCATCTGTGAGGCAGATACGTGAGATACACTCACTATGCCCCTCATGATTACTGGAAGATCCCTGTAGCAAAGATTTTGAATGGTATACATACCTTGGTATCCATGGGGATGGGAGTTACATGTGTCCCATGTGTCTGCATGCGAGTGCTACATACCTGCACCAGCTCCTTTGTGGTGTCTCTTTCCACAATGTAGCAGCCCCCTATTCCCATGACATGGAGGAAATGGAATATTAGATGCAGTCAGAGCCTTCAGTGTCATGGAGGGAGACGATATACACCACTGTGGCTACTGGATGAGAGGACAATTTCAAATATATACATTTTTTCTAATGTTGCTGCTATTGCTAACATATTAGCTTGGTCTGTAGGTCTTCAGTCAGCAGGAGTTTATGCCGAACAACCATACAGGGGGTCGCAGCTCATTGCATAATTGTTGCACTTGCCATTGTCCTAACTATCACAGCATTACTCACTTCCATTTCATGTATGTCTATTTGCATATCATGTTGGTCATAGCATTTTGTGGTATTTCATTACCACAGTAATTGTCACTGACTTGCCCCCATCCACAGCACCACCATCCATCACAAGATGTTGCTTTGTGCAACAGTGCCATTTGTTACTGAACTCCTGACACAGACTTTGCATTACTCAGTGCCACTTGTTACTGGACTCCTAACATGGACTTTGCATTGCTCAGTGTCATTTGCTACTGGACTCCTGACACAGACCTTGCATTGCTCAGTGCCAGTTGTTACTGGACTCCTGACATGGACTTTGCATTTGTTCAGTGCCATTTGTTACTGAACTCCTGACACAAACTTTGCATTGCTCATTGCCACTTGTTACTGGACTCCTGACATGGGCTTTGCATTTGCTCAGTGCCATTTATTACTGGACTCCTGACATGGACTTTGCATTGCTCAGTGCCACTTGTTACTGGACTCCTGACACGGACTTCTCATTGCTCAGTGCCACTTGTTACTGGACTCCTGACACGGACTTTACATTGCTTAGTGCCACTTGTTATTGGACTCCTGACATGGACTTTGCATTGCTCAGTGTCATTTGTTATTGGTCTCCTGACACAGACTTTGCATTGCTTGAAGCATGACTATACTGTGGTGTCTTTCATTTTTCAATTGCTGCATAAATCCATGACAAATGGCTAGGAAACAAGTAACACATAATAAAACATTAACAAGTTACATACTTGCTATATTCCTCATATATGCCATTTTGTTTTTGCAGCAGGGTGATAATGAAGAAATCAGATGTTTCTTTTCTTGGAGAAGCAATGGCTCTGTATTGTTATTCTAATGGTACATAATTATCAATGGCTGCAATTGTATCACAACTGGTCTGTTCAGTCCCTGAAAGTGTACTGTATAATGAATCTATTCAGACCGTTTTGTATGTTTCCATTTTGGTAGTGCATGGACATATGTGTTTGGGCATAGGAATCAAAAGACAGCCTAGTATGACATCATGTCAGTAGTCATGGATAAGAAAACCCATAGTCTTTGACAGTATTATGGTATAGGATGGACAGTTCAGCTTTCACCATGTGTCACCAATTGTAACCCCATGTTTTCTGCTTCTGCATGTGCTCCCTGCGGTCAAGTGGCCTCCGAAAGACATGCGTGAATCGGTGTACCTTCGCTGAAGGTTGGGCGTCGGGCTGGCAACTCAGCACCATAAAAATCAACTGCCAATCATTAGCGGACCAGAGTTCCGCTGTGGCGACCCCTAACTGGAAAAAGCTGAAAAGACAAACAAACAAACTGAGAGTATGGCTATTAAGCATCTTGACGTAGTCAGATGTTAGCTCCAACATGATTTATTCCTGGAAATGCTCCAACATGATTTATGCCTGGAAATATCTTGAACATTAAGGCCAGCACTGGAGACACCGCTTCAAACCCATAAATGATAGGAGGCACAATGTGAAGCTACTTGATACCAGTAATTCATGTTATAATATCAACTGGTAAACAGTGCTAACATGCAAGCAAAGGTAAAAAAAAGCCTTCTTTAAGCAAAGTCATAAGAAGAATTTACCACCTTTTTATATACAGTTTTAATAATAATTTTTATGATTAGTGGAAAAGAAAGGAAATTATCATTCACCATTTGTAACAGCATTTGTTGTAGCAATATCAGTGGTCCAACTGGTTGCACACTTGCCTTTGTTGCAGAAGGCAGTAGGCTCTTTCCCCCCACCAGACAGATTGATTATTGACACTGGAATGCACATTAGAAGGGTGGTGCAGTTCTTGAGTGTGCTATCTTTCAGGTGATATGTTAAGCTGAGGCCACATCTGGTCAAGTTGGTGGTAACTTAAAAAAGTTTCCATGGCACTTATTGAAAAGAGTAGGGGTCCTTAATTTGTATGCAAAAATAACTCTTATTTACAAATATTTATATATGTGCAGATATATAAATATATAAATCTTTTTACACATATTCATAATTTTCTTTACAGTCATGCTCATGCTAAATTTTCATCCCTATTAGACCGCACTCCTTTTTCCATAACTACCATCTAGTTTTACGTAATATTGTTGCTAAAATCCATTTACCATTAAACATAGTTTAATTTATTCTTTCATAAGTTCTTAAGTTCATAGGTGTGTACTAGGCTAATGGCCGTGGGGCCTTTACAAACCTAGTCATGGGATTACCCTGGCACAATGCCACCTGACCTTAGCTCCCAGTGCCTCTGTCGAGTAGTGCCACTGGAGTTATCCCCAGGGTGCATTTTCTGTTTCCCATCCACTCATCAAGATTTCTATTGAAGAGGGTCAGCAGGGTGCTCTGCTTGACATGTATAGGAAGTCTATTCTATAGCATGGGCAGTCTCTAGGTTATGAACTTGTCCCTCAAGCATATTCGGTTAATTGTGGTAATGAGGTTGAGATCTCTGGAACATGTGGTGCAGAGGGATTGCGATTTCTTTAGATGTAGCATTTCTAACAGAGCTGGGTCAGACATGGCTTTGTAAGTCAAGCAGAGATAGCATCTAAGTAGGTGATATGAGGCAGAGAATAGTTGGAGTTTTTTGAGTCTGTCCATATAGGACAAGTGTTTAAGGCCTAAGATCCTCTTTGTGAGGTACTTTTGCAGCCTCTGCAGTTGTTGCAGGTGTCTAGAGAGGTACATGCCAAATGGGGCATTGTACTCGATGATTGGCCTAATGAGGGAAGAGTAGAGGGAGACAATGACCTCTTTCTTCCTGGATGAAAAACCCTTAATAATGAGATGTGCCACATAGAAGGACTTTCTGACCACAGTGGTGATGTGGTGATCAAAAGAGAGGCTGTTGTCAACCTGTGTTCCCAGATCTCTTATAACACCTTCTGTATTCAGTGGACTGCCATCAATGTGGTAATTCATGGGAACCAGGTTTTATCTTGATTCAACTTGTTTGACTGACCTGCATTTTCCAGTACTGGTTTATTCCATTTTGTTTTCTTCTGCTGTGCTGCCTTTTTAGTGAGGTTCCTGGTTTGTTTGTGTTTGTTCTACATGGAACTGGGTTTTTCCCAAAGGGGATGATGACACATTTTTTGGCAATGGTTCTGACACCAGTCATTGGTCTCAGTGTATGTATCAATAATGAGTCATTCAGAGGGCTGTGTGTTGCGTTACAGCTCACTCTGTGGGCTGTATGTGTTGTGTCTCATTCACAGGGCTACATGGGTCATTATTTTTCATTCAGAGGGATGTATTTATCACTGTAGCTAACTGTATGTGCCATTACACCTTATTCAGGGGGCTGTGTGTGTGTCATTATGGCTTATTCACAGGGCTGCATTAGTAGCTGTATTTAGAGCACAACCAAAAGCTGTTTACTGAATTTCCTGTTTGCACTTAATTTTAAAATCGTTTTTTTCTCAAAACTTGCATATTTTCTGTCTTTGGCCCAGCACTCTTGTGTGGGGTCATTTACTGCACTGTTATAACTTGATATTACTTGTGAACCTCTGCTATCTCTGAAAAAACAAAAACAAAAAAATCTTGCTTTTTCCCACTTTTCTGAGATTTAAAAAAGTTCAAGTTACAGGCTTGCTGTTCTTGAACTGTTTTGTAAGTTTCTGTGAGGCCATTTTTGCTTGGGCTAAAGGAAAGTCTCTCTGTTGATCAGTGGCAGTGAATAACATTGAGCTGCTTCCCTGCCCCCCGTGGGAGTGGTTACTGACTTGAAACTGTAGTTTTATTGGCCGTTTTGGGTCAATTCCTGGCTCTTTCCAGCCCCTGCTATCAAGCTTGCTTTAGAGTGCTTTAGCGCGATTTAGCGCGGAGTTGCCACTAGAGCAGCATCGGGCAGCACTGGTTTAACAAGGTTAAACTTTTTCTGGCTCCATAAAGTCTGGTCTTCATTTTTTCCCTTAGAACTGCTCTACTAGTAATCTAAACAGTATATCCTTTAACTAAAAAGCTCAGCACTTGTTCCTAAAAGCTTTTTTTTTTTTTTTTTTATTCTCAAAAAAAAAAAAAAAAAAAAAAAAAAAAAAAGCTCAGCACTTGTCTTAAAAGCATCTTCTTTTCAGGTTTAGCACTTCTGTATTATACAAAGTCCCTCACTAGAAACCCCCCCCCCAGGAGTACCCACTTCCTTACTAAGTCCTCTCTTATTCAGTTACACCCCTAACTTCTAAATTTCTCTAGCATGTCGAATGGCCAGATGCTGGCGTCCTCTCCTGTCCAGGTGGTGAATTTGGGAATATTGAGGCAATGTTACAATTGCCTCATGTACACTGACAACCCTCTCCTCCTCCCACATAACACAAATACTTGCGAGAGATGCAGCTATTTAGCCAAACTGGAGGCTGAGCTCTCTCAACTCAGGACTGGCAAGACCAGACAGGAGGAAAAGGCAACTACACACACCACAAAACCAGTCTCACATAATGCTATCACAACAATGAATCAAACACATAAACACACAAAGTCATACTCGGAGGCTCTGAGCAAAAATTTACCTAAACAGCAGAGGCCTCCAAAGCAGACACCCAAGCAACTGCCACCTCATGACACACCACAGGCAACACACAAACCACAAAATCAGTGTGCAAAGCAGTCACAGCCCTTAAGGCCAAATACAACACCAAACATACTTGTCATAGGTGACTCCATAGTCAGACACACTGACATCCCACTCACCAGGCTGAACAAGGAGAGGGTCACAGTAAGCTGCCTATCGGCCGCTAGAATCTGCCATATAACACAAGCACTCGGGTCACTCCACAGCAAGTACAAATATGACACAGTCATTGTCCATGCTGGTGTGAACGACCTGAGACGTAAATCCCTGGACTACATGAAAAGAGACATAGAGGAGCTCTCTGATTATGTAGTCCAGGCAGGTATGACCCTGACTCTGAGCAGTATCCTTCCTTCACCAAGAATGATGCCACAACATAGAGACAAGATGATCAGCTTTAACAATTGGCTTAATTTCTGGTGTCATTCAAAGGGGATCCAGTGTCTGTCTACTTGGGATGACATGCTTGACAAGCCACGCTGCTTCACAAGGGACGGCTTGCACCTGCCACCTCTGGGATTCTGGATATTGGCTAAGGCTCTTGCCACCGCCATAGTGCCTTTTTTAGGCAAGGCTCAAATTCTAAACCTACCACCCTAGAAAACAAAAATGGGAAGAAACTAAGGGTAATGCTGCTCAATGCCAGAAGTCTAAATCTCAAAATGCACACACTCGAGGCCCTTCTCAGTATGGAGAACATCGATGTCTGTGCTGTGACTGAAACCTGGTTCAAGGCTCCTGAGAGCACTCCGGCACTATCAGGTTTTACCTCATATCATGCGTTCCAGCCCCAAAACCCGGACCACACCACAAAAGGAGGGGGTGTATCCATATTCATCAAGGATACCCACACCTCCAGGTTGGTGGCAATGCACAAAGCATCGGAAACCATCCAGGTGCAATTAACCATAGGAAAAACTGCTCTACAATTTGTAGCATGCTACAGGCCACCCTCTCAAACTCAGGAACCCCACACAGCCTTCCTGAAGACACTGGAGGGTATGAACGTATCTCCAAACACCATTATATTGGGTGACTTCAACTACCCGAATATAGACTGGGAACATTACTCAAGCCCCAACTTTCTAGCCCAAAGGTTCCTGGAGTTCATAAATTCAAATGCCAGGGAACAACTAGTCACCGTTCCCACAAGAGGGGAAAATATACTAGATCTCATCATCACAAACATGGGGACAAAATGCTCCACACCAGAAGTATATCCCTCATTGGTGAGATCAGATCACAAACTAATCTCACTGGAAATCCACATCCTGCCCCCACCCCAAACAAAAAAGACCACAGTGAAGAACTTTTCTAAAGCAAATTTCACACTACTCAAGACTGGTGTGGTATCCTTCAAGGCCCCCGAGCAAGTGAAAACCACAACCCAAGCTGCGGAAGCCCTTACAAATGCCTTCTACGAACACCTCCAGGACTGCATGGATCAGGCAATCCCTAATAAAACCAAGAATCTTTCCACCAAGGGCAAACGTCCAGTCTGGTGGACCCCAGCCATAAACAAACTTTACAATAAGAGGAGAAAGCTGTTACATGATAGAGCAAAATCCATAAAAGAGAAGACACCCTTGATCATTATTAGTAAAAAAATACGAGCACTCATAAAATCATCCAAGGCCAACTTTGAGAGAAAAATTGCCATAGATTCAAAAGACAATCATAAGGCCTTCTTCAGCTATGTTAGAAACCTGGGTGGAAACTCCCAGATATGCGCAGAATTAGTCCAAAATGATACAAAAATCACTGAACCCACAGACATTGCCAACATACTGGCAGACAGGTTCAGTGCAAACTTCACCCCCCCCCAAAAGGAGAGATAACTATCCCAGTGGAGTGTAGCCTCCCAGACATCTCAAATGCGCAGGTGAAAGCTGCTCTCTCTAAAGCTAAAAACACAGCATCAATGGGACTGGATGGTGTCCCCGGCTGTGTGCTACACGAACTCAATGAGAAACTAAACCC
The DNA here is from genome assembly GCF_019279795.1 of Protopterus annectens. Classification (NCBI taxonomy): domain Eukaryota; kingdom Metazoa; phylum Chordata; order Ceratodontiformes; family Protopteridae; genus Protopterus; species Protopterus annectens. The sequence goes on from NC_056746.1 coordinate 1,267,332,104, forward strand.
GCATATAAGGCAGCTGTTTAATCTTAGCCTTACCACAGGATACGTGCCCAAGGAGTGGCGTACAGCAACTGTGGTCCCACTCCACAAAGGCGGTGCCTCTACGGACCCTGGTAATTACCACCCCATAAGCTTAACAAGCCTGGTCTGCAAAGCTATGGAGAGGATCATAATGGAACTCATAAACAAAGACATAGGGGACTTGCAGACATTGGACCCGAGCCAGTTTGGCTTTAAGGGCAGATCATGCCTTTTGAACTTGGTCGACTTCTTCGAAACAGTCACCAAGGCCATTGATGAGGGAAAGGCAGTCCATACAGCCTACCTTGACCTTGCAAAAGCTTTCGACACAATACCCCACTCAGGTATTATAGAGAAACTTACCAGCTTAAATGTAAACCCATATGTCACAAGATGGGTTGCAAACTGGCTAAAGGACAGAACCCACAGGGTTAGAGTTGCTGGCGCCATGTCAGACTCCAAGCCGGTCACAAGTGGTGTCCCACAGGGCTCAGTCCTGGGCCCCCTGTTGTTCGGCATCTACTTCTCAGAAGTACAGACAAACATAGGAGGAGTATGGCTGACAAAGTTTGCAGATGACTGCAAACTGGGCGCCATAGTGGAAAGTACATCGGACACAGATATCCTTCAGAGGGTTCTCACGGAAACTGATAGCTGGTGCCAGAGCCATGGCCTGAAGTTAAATGCCAAAAAATGTATAGTCATACCCTTCGGGAAAAACAAGGTAACCCCAAGCTACCATATAGGTGGCAATCCATTAAGCACAGAAGAGGTTATCAGGGACCTGGGGACCCAGGTTGACCGTGGCCTTTCTTTTGACACTCACATTGCTAAAGTGGTTAGAAAGACCTTCTACATTGCCCACCTGATCATGAAGGGATTCACATCCAGATCAAGTGAGGTCATTGTTCCCTGTACTCTTCACTTATCAGACCAATGATAGAGTACAATGCCCCATTCAGGATGCATCTCACCCGACACCTGCAGCAATTGGAGAGACCCCAAAAGTTCCTCACCAAAAGGATAAAGGGACTCCAAAATCTGTCATATGCTGCCAGACTGAAGAAACTCCAGCTCTATTCAGTCGCATACCGCCTGCTCAGAGGTGACCTGTGCCTGACATACAAGGCCATGTCCAACCCGGAATTAATGGACATGCTCCACCTCAAAAAATCCAAATCTACCAGATCCACTAGAGCAAGCAACTTAAACCTTAGCACGGATATAAATAGGACATCCTGGAGGGATAGATTTGTCACCCAGAGAACTCCCTATGATGTGGAATAAAATCCCGGTCCATGTGAGGCAGAGCACTTCGCTGGCTCTGTTCAAGAGAAATCTTGACCGGTGGATGGGAGATCGTAGGTTTACCCCGGGAATCATCTCTGTGTCACTGCTGGACAGAGGCACAACAAACTAATGGGCACAGTATTTTTTAACATAAGGGGTGGTGTAAGCCACAAAACTTTGGGCTAGGCTTATAAATGCCTTAGGGCAGATAGCCTAGTATAAACCTATGAACCTATGAACCATTGCTGTTCATTCATGGGGGCTATATGTGCCATTATGGATCATTCAGGGGGCTGCGTGTGTCAATATGGCTCATTCAAGGAACTATGTGCATTGTTATGGCACATTCAGATGGCAGTGCGTGTCATTACAGCTCATTCAAAGGGCTGTATACATCATTACAGCCTACTGATTGAGCCATAACATTACAACAACAGCCCTTTGAATGAGCGAGAATGACACATATAAATCCTTGCATAAGCCACATTGACACACAGAGCCTTTCAAATGGCTGTTCTATGTCATTATGGCTCATTCACAGTGTTGTATGTGTTGTCATGATTCATTCAGATGACTAAGTATCGTGCCTTGTTCAGAGTGATGTATGTATTATTATATGTCCATTGTTTTCTGCACAGTGCTAAAGCCTGTGTCTCACCTACTTTTTTAACTTCTGGATAACAAATGTTACATTTTGGTGCATCTAACAGTATATTACCAGCGTAATAGTCAGCAGTGTCTAACAGCTAGTAAAACAGCAAGGCAGTGGATGAATACACACAGTGTTGTTTATTATATCAGACAGTTGTTCCCCTGTATTTTGTGGAACTCTGTTTTGTCAACAAATGCCCGGGACGTGGTTTATTGTCAATGATGACATATGTAGGATGTTAAGAATATGTGGTAGAACATCTTAGTGGCAAAGATTGTGTAGAGAATACTGAATGTGTTAAGCTGACAACACCCTTTGTTAGCTTTACTAGAGTGAGACACAAAAGAATTTTAGACATGGTTGGTGGGTCTGCTCTGTCAACACTCATGCATATCTAAATATACTTTGTCTGACATGTCACAACTTTGGATGTAAGTAGATACTTGCTTAACCCCCACAGTACTATGGCCTTGCTGACTTCATTGGTAAAGTTGTAGCAAACAAAGGGAGTGGATTACATATAATCCATTATGCCCATTTCAAGAGACTTGCTACAGTTATATCCCAGTTTGTTTGACTTGAAGCCCTGTAAGAGACTGGATCCCACCTACCATGCTCTTCAGTTATGATTCAGCATACATAATGTATACATAAAGCATACGTGATGAATAAAGTGCTCCCAAAAGACCCTTCTGCTCTTCCAAAACAATGTGCTGTCAGTCATTTTTGCTGCACTTTTCCAAGAATCTCCACCGACTTAGAATTTTTAACTTAACTCTGCTTATAAGTCATAAGTATAGACGGTACTTACGTATTATCGCAACCATATTTGTCACTGGATTATCGGCTGGTTTCTGATCCTGAAATATGCCCTGTAATGGTTTTAAAAAGTTACATGATGTGTTTTTTTTAATCATACAGGCTCTTTTCTGGACTGTTATCAATATAACGTACAAAACCTCTACTGTCACTGTGTGTTTATGCAGTGTAGTGACAGCATGTCGGTTATTGCAACTCTGCTCTCTGAACGTTCCTTTCTTCCTGCCAGCAAATGCGGTGAAGTAAGGGTTAGACTTACATTTGTCCATCACAGCTGTGAAATTATTATACTGTGACTGGTATAATAATCTGTTTTGCTTGCTTTAACAGACATGTAGCGTGACACATAAGTTTCCCAGAAAAAAAACACCGTTTAGAAGAAGTAGTAACTGCGCTTGCTGAGAAATTCCCACCACAGAGAAACAGGAAGACATAGTAACAGCGATCAACATCGTTGCAATACTACGCATGAGAATAATAAATTAAGTATTATGTGCTTTTCTCCAAACATGCCATTGCAGAAAACAGCTTGCACTGGTAAAGAAAACCACACCATGTAACATTTTATCATGACATTAACACCATTTGTGTAGGGACAGGACCTGTTCAGTTCATTTAGCATTAAGTTACAGTAACTTGGAAGATGCAATGACATGCTGCCGCCAGGGAAGTGCATACATAGACAGTTCAGTATTTTTCTAGTTTTTATTCATAACCCTGCATAAAAGACCCTTCCTTGTCAAAGTAAACACATTGTCTCCCATTTTTACAACATTTCACTGTCCGCGGTAGTGGTGCTGCGGTAGCGTTGTCACCTCAGTCAGACACTGTCCGGTTTGATTCTCAGCTAGAGCGTCTTCTGCGTGGAGACCTGTGTGAATGGGCGTACCTTCGTTGAAGGTTGTGCGTCAGGGCTGGTAACTCGGCACGTAAAAATCAACTACCAATCATTAGCGGACCAGAGTTCTGCTGTGGCAACCCCTAACCGGGAAAAGCCGAAAGACACAACAACAGCCGGTCACATTTCACTATCGGGAAGCAACCTTTATGCTCGCAAAAATCTGGTTGCGATAATACGTAAGTACCATATAGACATAAGTAAAAGTGTATTCAGGTCCTCATTTGTTGCTGTGAATCACCAATATTGATTTAAGTGTAATTCATTTTCATGTCCCCACATGCTTCTCTTTATAACAGCATAGACTTAAGTGTAACATGTATTCAGGTCCCCTTGTGCTGCTGCATAACATTCCTTTCTGCTGTTCTAAAATATGCAGATAGCTGTGCAGATTGCATTAGCAATAGCCACAGCAGAAGTGACGTAAATGGGTGTTTCATTAGTTGTTCTTCTGTGTACATCATATGAGGTGAACTGCATATATTTCAGTTGTACCACATGTAATGTCATCATGGTGTCACACTATTACAGGATGAATTATTGCAAAACATGCTGATTGCTAAAGGTGAAACATGTTATAGCTTGTGTTAATTGCTTTATACATGCAAAATTCCAGTGCAGACATGCAGCTATAAATGTATGTTTCCTGCCCAAGATGTACACCAGACAGCTTACTTACTGCTTGGGATATGTAGTATTATAGGCCTTGGCTTTTACAACTGATGTCAAGTGCAACACTGCATGTTTTCTGATAAAGGTGTACAGTTTTTTCCACATGGTTGCTGCTAAGTGCAAGCATTACTGCAGAGTGTTTCACTGCATGCTCAGTCTTTGAAGTCTGCAATATTGCTCTGTATGCTCATTTCTAAAGACAATCAGTGTTGCAAAATACTGTTGCAGTGCATGCTTACTGCCAAAAATGTGCAGTACTGCTTTACATATTTGTTGCGGTAGCTGTGGATTACCACAGTGCATGCTTCCTGCTGTAGACTGCAGTGGTGCAGTGCACACGTTTATTAGTTCCACAGGGCCCATAGCCTAATTTCAGGGGAGATATGAGGTGTTATTAATACTGATTAGGAGAATTTGACAAAAAAGTTCTGCAAGTTGTACCTTGGTTTAACATCTCATCCAAAGGATGGCGCACACACACACACACACACACACACACACACACACACACACACACACACACACACACACACACACACACACACACACACACACACACACACAATTGCTCACTGCTGATGTTCATGGTTACAGTTGTAAATGTGCAGTATTTCAGAGCATGCATGGAGTATGCAGAACTTTGCAGAGTGGCATTAGCAGCACTTCATAGTCCCTCCTTTTAGCACAAGTCATTGAAACTGGATGCTCATCCATCAGACCTCAGCAGTCTGCAAGCTGCACGTTGTGTTTGTTGTGTTCTGGTCTCTTTTAGCTGCTCTAGATATTCATGCAGTTATCTGAAAGTGTGACCCAGTGACCTTCTGTAAACCCAAATGATAATGATGATTAACTTATGGCTTATACGCTTATTGCAGTTATAAAGTTCATGAGTTACCCATGACTTAATACATAAATCATGTCCAAGTTACTTGCTGAAAAATCACATTGTAATCAGCAATTTGCAGCCGTAAGGATACACCCACCAAAGCTATGCAACCAGAGTAGAAGTGTAAATAAACAGTACTAGTGTACTTGTATATAATGCCGTGATTGGAGTAAATAATTTTCATAAAAACTGCAACTATAATGGCTGTTGAACTGTATTAATACTGATATTCTTATACAGAATGCAGTGATTTGTGTAAACATTCATGTAAAAGCACAACCGTGGCAGTTACTGAATTGTAGATGCTGGTTATAATGTAACATTCATGTAAATATTGGCTTGAAATGTAACTGGGAAGGTAAACTGTTTATAAATGCGTTAAAGAAATGTTACTGCCTCTTGGCCTGTGTTGTGGCAGAAAACTTTGGACCATTTCATTTACCCAGTTAACAAAGATAAATAAATAAATCAATGCAGTTTGTTACATAACTTCTTAACACAAACCTTATTTCACACCTTCTGCATTGTGTCTAAATCTTCCCAATCTTACAGGAATTTTCAATATTATTTTAGTAGCATAGCATGAATAAAATTACTTTTTTATTTGAACTTCTCATATGTTTTCATGACTCAAGGCTATTTTTTGAGTCTTTACATAATGTAACCTTTAGGATAGTGGATATGAATACTTTGTTTTTATGAGGCAGTTTCATTTTATGACAAGGGCAAATGTCAACAGGAAAAGATGTGCAAGACAGTATTATTTATGTGTAAATGAGAATAGCCTGACTTTATGTAATTACTTCAGACACTTTTTTGGGTTTAGTATGGCTTCCAAATTCCTTTGGGTAGTGTGTGCATTTATTCCAATGTCGTAAGACTGCACTGCTTTGACAAATTTCAGTTTAGTAGTTAATTACTCTTTAAAATAAAAAAAAAATCTTCTGGATAGAATGCAGGCATCCAAGAGAACTTACTCCCCACTTTTATAGAAAAATCATGATAAAATTAGTAGTTCTATTTCTGGTTTTTCTTATGCACAGTCTGCAAACTTACTGAGCTTGCCATCTCTTTGATAACATCACTATCAGCCTTATTTCTTTATGCCGTCTTTAAGAACTTTGTTCTTGAGACATCTGTCTTGCATTTCATTTGACATATTTATACGTTCATAGGCAGGTACTAGGCTATTGGCCCTAGGGCCTATATAAGCCTAGCCAAAAAGGTACTCTGTCTTTCGCCACACAAGAAAATTATTTTCCTGTGCCAATGTCGAGCAGAGCCACAGAAGTGATCCCCAGGGTGAATTTCCTATTTCCCATCCAATCATCAAGATTTTTCTTGGAGTGCTAATGAGGAGCTCTGTTTGACATAGATAGGTAGTCTGTTCCAGAGTATGGGAAGTCTCTGGGACAAGAATCTGTCCTTCCAGCATGTTCTGTTTATTGTGGTGACAAGGTTTAGGTCCCTACAGCATGTAGTTCGGAGGGACTGGGATTTCTTTAAGTGGAGCATGTCCAACAGCTCTGGGTTTGACATAGCTTTGTATGTTAGGCAGAGATCGCCTCTGAGTAGGTGATATGTGATGGAGTAAAGTTGGAGTTTTTTAGACTGTCTGCCTAGGGCATCTGTTTGAGGCCAGTAATCCTCTTTGTGAAGTGTTTCTGTGGCCTCTCCAGTTGTTGTAGATGTCTTGTGAGGTACATACCAAAAGGGGTACTATACTATATAATGGGTGTGATGAGTAGAGGGGAACAATGACCTCTTTTTTTCTGGATGAGAAACCTTTTGTGGTTTAAACTTTTTAACCATTTCTTATAAGAAACCTAAAAGGCAATCTGGACTAGTAATACACACAAAATGTATTAGACAGTGATATACTTTTCAGTTGTCCTTCTCACTCTGCTTAGTAATTGATCTGCATCTAAATTGAACAGTAATTTCACACCTGTTTCTACTACTGATATTCTTCCTTTAAACCTCCCACTTCATACAAAGCCAGAGCGCCTGCGCGCTCTATAAGCAGAGGCAGAGGAAAGAGAAAATTCTCGGGCGAAACTCCAGAGGCACGGCGAAAAACCAGGAATTAAGTACTTTGTTTTTTAATCTTACTTCTTTAGAGTTTACAGCAGATGAGCAATCTCTCCTCAATAAAGGCTTGTCCTTTATTCCTTCCAGGGGAAGTGAACTTTCAGAAACGCTGATAGCGCTTCGTCTTTTTGCAAGGAAACTTTCACTTAAGGTACTGTTTTCTGACTCTACATGCAATGATTTTGCGTATACATCCCATGTATGCAAAAGAAAGAGTTTATTTATGCCACCTTTGCACAACATGGTTGAATGTTTTGTACGTTCCTGTGAACATGATTTTTATAATTTTTATAAAGAGAAGAAGCATAAGGGAATATATGTTAATTTAAATATCAACCAAAAGCATTGTCTTGATAGTTTTCATAAAAATGATGACATTACATTCAAACCTGCTGATAAAGGAGGAGGGGTGGTTGCTATTGACACCTCCCCTTATGTTGGGTTAATGTATGATATGCTGAATAATGACTCAGCTTATAAAATGATAGATAGATCAACAGTGGATTCTTTAGTGAGGGAGGTGCATGATACAGTTTATGACCTTCTGATGTGTAGATGCATAGACAAAAGTTTATATGATTTTTTGCTGATAGTTCTCCTTTGATACCAACAATTAAGGGTCTCCCAAAAATACACAAAGGTTTGCATCCACCTCCTCTACGCCCTATAGTCTCAGGTAGGCACTGGGTGACAGAGAACGCTTCGATTTTTGTGCAGACTAAGTTAGGTCCTTTGGTTAAGTTGATACCTACGATTTTGAAGGATTCCTATGGTCTAATACATGATTTAAAACAAGACTTTTTATGTAGAAATATACAGAAGAATACTCTAATGGTGACATTGGATATTAAGAATTTGTTTACAAGCATCCCGAATGATTTCGGCTTGGAAGCCATTAGGGAATGCCTACATGTACATGGTACACTGGATAATACTGATCAGATGCTAGTCTGCAGTCTATTAGACATAGTGTTAAATAATAATATTTTCCTTTTCCGTGACCAAATTTATGCACAAACATGGGGAGTGGCTATGGGCACTCCCTGTGCCAATGCATATGCAAACTTAGTTATTTATCAATGGGAAAGGAGATTTATCTTTGATAATGAGAGGTTTGGGAATGTAATTCTATATAGGCGTTTTGTGGACGACATCCTTTTGTTTTGGAACAATGATATAGATTCACTACATGAGTTTGTCGCATATATGGAGTCAACAACCTCATTTTTGAAATTTACTTTTGAATATTCATTAGATTATGTAAATGTTTTGGATATTACTCTCACTAAAGAAGGCAATAATAAAATCACTACAACATTATATAGAAAGCCCTGCTGGAGGAATGGAATCCTTCATTTTGATAGCATGCACCCTCGCTATATTTTTCGAAATGTAATAAAGGGGCAGGTAACAAGAATATCTAGACTTTGTAGTAAGCAGGAGGATATACAAGCTTTGGTTGATTATCAAAAGAATTGTTTTATTAACAGAGGCTACCCTGTAGCTTTAGTGGATGATTTAATTTCAACCACATTTGAGACTTCTGTACATGTTAAAGCGGGCTTTAGCCGTCATTCTAAGAGGAATGAAGTGAGATTGCCTTTTAGCATCAAATACACGAATGACATACAACATATTATGGGCATTGTGCAAAATAATTGGAAAATTCTTCTTCTTGATTCAACCCTGTCACAATTAGTGGGTGAAAAACCTGTTTTTAGATTTAGTAACAGCCTGAACCTGAAGAGGTTGCTTTGTAATGATAAAATGAATGTTCAGCAATTGGACGTTGGGTCACGCTACAAGAAGGGTACATATTCATGTACTAAATGTAGTATGTGCAAGTACATATCGAAGATCCAGATATTTGAAGTACCCGGTATAAATACAACTTTTACACCTACATTTTATGCTACTTGTGATTCGAACAACATCATCTATTTAGCCACCTGTGATTCATGTGATGCATATTACGTAGGCATGACTTCAAGGAGGCTTAAAGATCGCATGTATAATCATGTATATGATATAAGAAAGGGAAACACCAGTAATGCATTGTCAGCAGTTCCCCCAGCATCTTTTTAAGTTCAGGGTTATTCAGATTGTGCATAAAAATAAAAGAGAAGGGAATGTAATGGGATCTCTTGGACTTCATGAATTGAGGTGGATCCTAAACTTCAGGTCTCATGTTGAACCTGGTCTGAATTCAGTGGTTAGTATTCGACCAGCCTTACTAGGAGATGGATGAATTTTCCACTTTGTTCTTTATTTTGTTATGCCTTGTCTAATGTAGTTCCACATTGTTTTAACTTATTTTGTTTATTTCATTTTACACTTTATATTTTCATGTACTTGCAACTCATTGCAATTATTATATGAGTAATGAATTGACCATTTTAGTATTCTATAACTACAGTACATGATTTATTCAGCATTATTAAGGTGTATGAATTAATCTTTATATTCATCTAATTCATTTCATTTTATTTTGTTTTTATATTGTCTTTTTAAGATTTATATATACATATGTCATAGGGTTGGAAGTTAATGAATTTACTCTACAAATAATAGTTTGATAGTATAAATATTGAATAAATACTGCATATAATAAGATAGTTATAGTATTGTGTATCAACTAGTATCTGGACATCTTCTTATATGTTTATCTCTTATGCGTTTTGTTGCCTTCATTGGCATAATGTGTCATGATTTGATATGGAATAGGTTGTTTTTTGGATATAAACTTGATATGTAATTGTTATTAATTTAGGCTGAGTCTTACAATTTGAATATGATGCCTGTCTTTACGGATGGAATATTTTCTTTTGTTGTCTTTTTAATAGCTATATATACATAGAAAAGTTACGCACGTTGCCCATTTAAAATCTGATGTTATATTGGTGTTACCTCTTTAAATGAATTAATTGATTATTTTGATTGATGCCTTAGTTTGAATAATTGGGAGTGTCTTTTATATTTAAACACTGAGTTTTAATTAATTAATGTAACCTGATGAAGCGCTCCATGGTGGTGCGTGAAAGCGCTTGTTTCTTTTGTTAAATTAAACTGTTTTACTTATCGTGGTGGTTCCTTGCAGTTTCTTTACATATTCTGCTTAGTAATTGGTTTAACTCTCTTAAATGAATTTACTTTCTTTAAGAATACCTTATATTTCGAATAGTTGTGCTTAACTAGTGATTTGACTTAATTTTGATTTCTAAAAGACAAGTAAGCAGGGCACATTTATAATGACTGCATTACATTATTCTTTCATTCTTGGCGAATCATCATCATCATCAGCCCCCGTTTTACCATTTTTTCTACAATGGGTCGGGGTATAGTGTTAACTGTCGCCAACTCTCTCGATTCAGTGATACTCTCCTGCCTTCTTCAACACTCGTGTGACTGTCGCATATCTTCTTTCACACAATCCATCCACCTCATTGCTGGATGTCCTGACTTCTTACCTTTTTCCTGTCTGTCTCAAATCTTCCTCACCAGATTGTCTTCTGCTTTTCTGCACATGCCCAAACCACTGTAATCTATTCTCTTTGATCTTTCCTGCAATTGGAGCTACTTTGGCTTCTGCTCTTATGTCCTCATTTCTTCGTCTCTCCCACAGTGTGCATCCTACCACCTTTCTCAGGCACTTCATTTCCATCACCTCTAGCTTCTTCAACTGTTCTGCCTTTACTGCCCAGGTTTCCATACCATACAGTAGTACTGGTCACAGGTCTTGTATACCTTACTTTTCAGCTTCCTTGGCATTCTTTTGTCATAGACTACACCTGACACTCTATGCCAGTTGGCTGCAGCCCCTCTGATTATAGCCTTGACCTCTTCATTCATACTTCCCTTCTCCTCAACCACCCCTCCCAGATACTTGAAGCTATTTACCTGTTCCACTATCTTCCATTCTATCTCTGTTCTCAGCTTCTTCTGATTGCCCCAACTTTCTGCCATTACCACCATCTTATCTGTGTTTAGATTCATCCCATGTGCCTTCAGTTTTGCATTCCTTTCTCCTATCCTTTGCTGAAGTTCTAGCTCAGAGTCTGCCTGTAATGCCATATCATCTGCATATAGCAGCTTTGTTGATCTGTCCTCTCTGACCTGTTTGCTAATGTAGTCCATCACCAGTATGAACAGCAGTTGGCTCAGAGCTGAACCCTGATGTACACCCACTCCCACTGGGAGCCCCTCTGTGAGGTCAAACACTGTCCGTACTTGAGTCATTGTGACCTTGTACATAGCCTGCACTAATTCTACAAGTGTATCTGGGACTTCAAACCACTGCTGTACTACCCAGATCAGCTTTCTTGGGACCTTATCATATGCTTTCTCCAAGTCTAGGAATGCCGAGTTGGACTCTCTCCTCATCTCTAGCTTCTTTTCAAGTATCTGACTGCAAACATCAGGTCAGTTGTGCTGCATCCTGATCTGAAACCGAACTGCTCATCTCCAATCTTACATTCTACTACTATGCGTATCCGTTTATCAATCACCCTCTCCAGAACTTATCTGTCTGACTGCAAACATCAGGTCAATTGTGCTGCATCCTGATCTGAAACTGAACTGCTCATCTCCAATCTTACATTCTACTACTATGCGTATCTGTTTATCAATCACCCTCTCCATAAATTTTATGCCATGAGATAAGAGTTTGATACCTCTGTACTGCCCACAGTTGTGGATGGGATGTCCCTTTGTTCTTGTACACTGGCATGAATATGCTTATTCACTCCACACTGCTATTAGTACTCTCAGGAGCCATTTTTCCCCTATCTCACCTAGTATTTTTATCATATCTGCTGTGACCTCATCTGAGCCTGCTGCTTTCCTGACTTCATTTTCCTTAGTGCTGTTCTTACTTCTTCTAGGGTGGGCTTATCTTCTTCTCTCATTGTAGCTGTTTTGGGGTAGTACAGCTTCTGTGGGGTTTTCTTCATTCAGAAGCTGCTGGAAGTATTCCTTCCATCTACCTTTGATGTCCTGTGGACTGGTGAGTAGATTGTTGCTAGCATCCCTTATGAAGGGTGTCTGACTGTCTTCTTTATCTTTCTATCTTGGCCTTGCAACTTGATATAGTTTCTTTGTGCCATTTACTGAGTCACTTTCCAGAAGTTGGTAGAGTGCCTCCACTGGCCAGTTCTTTACTATTTTGCTATTACAACATCTTTCTTAGCTTCTTTTTAGCCAACCAGTAGTCCTTCCTAGCCTGGTCAGTCTTTTCTATCTCCCACTTCTTCCTCCAGTCCTTCTTTCTTTTGATGACTTCCTGGACTCTACCATCAGTTTTCCTTAGGTACCTTATTTCCATACCTGGCTCAGCCACATATCTTTTCTGTAGTCCTAACACATGCTGTTTTTAGGTGCTGCCATTCTTGTTCAACTCCACCCATTTCCTCATTTTCTCGGGGTGCTAGAGCCCTGAGTAATTCCTTGAACTGTTGTACTTTCCTTCCAGTCAACTTCCAGGTCTTCACCCTGGTCTCTGTTGAACTTAGAGCCTTCTCCGACCACTGCTTACAGCTGATTGTGGCAACTAGTGATTTATACTGTGGCCTGACTGTTTCACTGGGGATGACTTTGCAATCATGGATTCTGCCCCAGTGTCTTTTCCTTACTAGAAGAAAGTCTACCTGAGTTGCATGTTGGCTACTCTTGTATGTGATCTTGTGACTGTCTCTCTTTCTGAGCCATGTGTTGGCTACTATTAAGCCATTTGCCAGACAGAAGTTTAGAATGGCTTCTCCTTTCTTATTCCTGTTGCCCCATCCATGTGGACCCAGACAGTCCTCATATCCTGTTCTGTCTATCCTGATATGTGCATTCAAGTCACCCATTACCCATTCATGTTGTTCTGCAACTGCTTGAATGCAGTCCTCACTATCCCTGCTGTGGGGCATAGGCTGAGATTATGAATACTGCCCTATCATTATACTGGGGTCTGATTACCATGAGTCTGTCATTAATTCAGATGATATCCCTCACTGCCTTCTGAAGCCTCTCTCTCACCACAATTCCAACACCATTTCTTGCCTGTCCCCTAGACTGGATCCCAAGCCAAGTGACCTTCCATCTCTTGGATACATAGGATGTCCAGCCTCCTCCATAAAATCATGTCATCCACTTCCTGTCAGTAAAGCTGAAGCATAGCAATTCTCAGTTCATGTTTGGCAGGTTGGTCAACAGAGCTATCCCAGTAAAGTCATGTAACTACTCGTGCCCATTTTGGCAACATTAGTCAACATGACCAAATTACCTAGCGCCACATTTTTACACCATTGAGTGGCTAGCCCTGCCACGGCACACAGTCTGTGATCCATGTTCTCCTATCGTGAGGATACTGCACACCACAGTAGATGCCCAAAGCCATGTTCTCCTATCTTGAGGATACTACACACCACAGTAGATGCCCAAAGCAGTTGGTCTGTACAACTCTTCCCCCTATAGGGCACCATGCAGAGTCTGTACTGCTGCCCAGAGCTCCAATCATTGGTGACACTCAGCATTTTTTCAAACATGAAAGAAACCCCATGGAGACACAGAGAGAACGTGCAAACTCAAAACAGGCATTTGTTGGCAGTCAGGATCAAACCTTGTACCTTGTGCATGGGAGGCAAAGACCTTAACCATTATGCCAACTGGTCTCTTATTCTTTCTAGTTTAATTTGAAAAAAGGATCAGTAGTATAAAGAAATCAGACAAGTAGTTGCTTTAATTTGAATTTTGGCAATTGTATTATCTTTGATATTTTTATACGATTTGTATTTATTTATTTATTTTGACATTTGTTGACTGGGTTAGTCTGACTGTAAGCATTCATTTAGGATCATAGGAGATTACTAGGCTATCAACCCAGACGTCATTTCAAGCCTAGCCATTTTATCCCAATGTAATACCATGGGAATGTTAGTTAATACCCAAGATTGCATTTAGTAATGGCTGCTCTTGTCCAGGAGGATTGTGGATGCTATCCCCTGGTAAGAATTTATGGTGCCCCATCCACTTGTCCAGGTTCCTCTTGAACAGTATCACAGAGGTGCTCTTCTAACATTCATTTTTATGAATGAAACAGTTTTATTTTTCTTTCATTTTCTGTTTTTCAGTCTGTGTTTTCAAGGATGCAATTGCTCAATCTGTTTGTCTTCTCTTTATTACTCCATCTACATATGAGGTTTCTAGTCTGTTGACTGCAACCTCTGGCTGCCCTTAGCCATTCTACTACAGAGAGACTAGAAATACCTTGTAGCTGACCTATAGTATCCTCCTTCTTGACTGACACATGGCAATCACTTATTTGCAAGCAAAGATTACTTCTGATGGAGAGGTGTGTCCCATATCATTGATTACCTCTGAATGGAGGTTATTGTTTGGGGGGGGCAGGTATTTGGTCTCGTCATTGATACCGCAGTTACTTTTGCCTAGCTAGCTATGATTTGGGTGCTGGGATTGTAAGCTGACAATATGTGCCCTAACCATTCCCTCCATTACTTAACAAATAAGGCGAGTAAAGCTTATTGGCCTGTGATTGCCAAGATCATTGTTGGATTCACCCTTGTGGAGGGGGATGAACACAGCTGTTCTCAACACTTCACCACAAAGCCAGTTTCAGTACTGAGGCTGAAGAGATTTGCTGGACACTTGGTTATTCATACTGATAAGAAAGCAGCTGGGTGCATTGCTTGTACCCAACAAACTAGTATTTTTAGCTTTGGATGATGTTCTTATTACCTGATCCAAAGTGATCTGTGGGGTGGCTTTAGACATAATGGCTAATAGGAGACATTTGGGGGAACAAAGAGGATAAAGTTTGAGATACATTTATCTGTTAGCACATTTACAGTGCCCTCGGGGCAATTGTTATTATGTACCAATTCAGCGAAATGTTGCATATTGTTCCTAAGGTTTCTAACAGTTGAAAAAGACTTTATGGTTGTGTTTCAGAGAGATGGCAACTTTTATTTCATACATACTCTTGCAGGATTTGATTTTGCACCTGATTTCTTTGCTTATCCTCTTAACTTCACTTCTAGAATATGAGATATTCAGTTTATTTCACTGGAGAAGGTGTTTTTCCCCCTTTCGGTTTCCACCATAGGGCGTCAGTCCTAAACTTAGTGCTGGATAAGTGCTAGATGATGGCAGATGTCTTGGTGCATGCATTAAGGAGTGAGTGGAAATAATCTGAAAACTGAGTCCTGAAGTCCTCAAGGGGATAATGTTCTTGAATCACTTCAGGTCACCAAAAAGCTGTAGTAGACCAGACCTGCCTTTGAAAAGTCTCTCATCATAGTAGTGTTTATGGGCAAGTTTGGTTTGGTTGTCATAGAAAATAAATTTGACATATAGATTCATTGGAGTAATAATCTGCTTGTCCTTGGCAAGGAACAATGTTTCGGTAGTCTTTGCTTCTTTTGAGGTGACTGCTGTCTTTGTCGCATTTCATGTTTGCTAGTTGCAGTTTGCATGTGCTGTGAGTGATGGGTTTGTAGTAGTTCTTCAAGGGGATGTAGTGTCTATTACATTACCTAGACAGTCCTGCAAACATGATCACCAGTGACATTACCTTGTCAAGCTTGTCTCTGTACACGTATTTGGTCTGCTGGTGCTAGTGTATAAACTTTCGAAGCAGTTCATTAGTAAATGCTCACTCATGACTATAAATGCAGACAGTTTAGTGGCAAGGTTTGACTTGTTGTGCTTCTTCAGTGTGTGTGTGTGTGTGTGTGTGTGTGTGTATATATATATATATATATATATATATATATATATATATATATATATATATATATATATATATATATATATATATATAGATATAGATATATATGTATGTATGTATAATATACACACACATACATGCATACATACACAGTGGTTTTGTTTATGCTCATTGATTATAATTTAGGTGTCTAGTTTGGCAGTATAAAAGCTATGCTTACCTTCAGTAGAGCAGTGTCTTGAGCATTGCTTCACGTTGGAGCTTTAAATAGAATGTTGTGATCTCCAGTTATATTGAAGTGGATGTCCAATTTCTTTAGAATTTGAGTTTAAATTCTTAATGTCAGTTTTCAGAACACCAGTAAGTTGTGGTTAAAGGCCCAGATTGTAATTTTATATGCTATTGTGTTATCTTTTCCAGTACAGGGTGTTCTGCTTTTTTTTGTAAGTACTAGATGATTTTCATTGCAGTTTTCCATTGACTGCATGACTGCCCAGTGGGCAGTGAACCTGGATGTTAAGCAAGTAAAACAAGTACCTGGCTGTAACAGTTTCAAAAAGTTTCAATTGAGGGTTTCCATTTACACCTCTGGAACAATTTATTTTATTTATTTTATATTTGTTGACTGGGTTTGTTCGACTGGGCTACAATTGTCCGCTTTCAGCGGAGGCCCTAGGAGAAAAGCTCCAACAGAAAATAGAAATTTTACATATTGAATACATATAGAATACATTCATCAGTACCACACATTACTGCATTACAGTGACATACATTACACTGTGGCAAGTGAAATACATATAGAAATACATTCATCAGAGGGGTACATTCATAATTACATATTATATACATAGTAGTGCATTAGTTACATAGCTGAAATATTTTACTAGTTATGTTTGTACAGTGATGTACCAAGAGGAGGCGATAAAGTAGTAAGTTTGTTTATTGAAGGGAAGGAAGAGAGAAGAGAAGTAGAAGGTTATAGGGGAGTGTTTACAGAGGATAATTACATTGGCAAGTCCATTTTTCATGAAGGTATTTTTTGTAGCGGTTTTGAATTGATTGGGATGTTCAAAGGATCTTATATCTAGTGGTAAGCTATTCCAGGCCTTGGAAGGGTTAAAGCTATAAACTAGGTGACCCATTTTAGTTCTTGGTTTGTAGATTTTTAGTAGGTCTTGTTCAGAACTGCAAAGTAATCTAGTGGGTAGGTAATGAGAGATTATAGATGAGATAGCTGGACAGAAAGAGGGTTTGTAGAGAATGGAGTGAATAATCTGAAACTGATTATATTGAAGCAGGTTAGGTAATTCTAGCCAATTTAGTTCTTTTAGTGAGAGACGGTGATGGAGGGTAGCCACAGTGGTGTAGCGGTTAGTGTTGTTGCCTCACAGCAAGAGGTTTTCTGGTTTGATTCTTGGCTGGGGTGCCTTCTGTGCAGAATCTGCATGTCCTCCCTGTGGTCGTGTGGGTTTCCTCCAGGTGCTCCGGTTTCCTCCCACATCTGAAAGCCATGCTGTAGGTGGATTGGACACTCTAAATTGGCCCTATGTGTGAGTGTGTGCATGCGTGTGCCTTCTGTGGAAGGTTGGGCGCTGGGCTGGCAACTTGACACTGTAAAACTCCACTGCCAATCATGAGCGGACAGGTGATCCGCTGTGGTGACCCCTAACCGGGAACAAGCCGAAAGAGGAAGAAGATTCATCGGAGCAGTGATAGGTAGTTATGGGTGAATGACATAATGGGGCTATAGTTTTGGGAACCAGATCCTTTGCTTTTCAGCCAGTAGTTAGGGAGTGCAATATCTGATCTAGAGACTTCACATTGATGAAATCTAGGCTGCGTTGTGCATGCTTACTTGCAGTAGTGTAATCTTTCCATGTTATGGATGGATGGTGGAATTCCCTAAGAAGAACAGTGCTAGGTTCAATGTAGAAGGATTCTCTTTTGTCTGTGTATGGCTTGTGGGCTATATGTATTATAGAGGGAGTTCTGTATTTTGCCAACATATAGTAAGAATTATTACTGATAGTAACTAGGACATGGAAGAGGTTCAAGGTAATTGTCTAGCTGTGTAAGTCTTAAAGTGATGGAATTTCATAGAAATATGCACCACCACCACCGCCTGCACCACTGTCATTCTCAGAGATAGTCTGAATGAGTAGTAGAATCCTGGTTGGGGGGTGTGCTTTTGCTGCATTGTAACCATGTTTCAGCAGTGCTGCACTTACCTGTCTTTTGTAAGGTCTGTTAGGCTTGTAAGGAGTGCAGTTTCTTACTTAGGATTCTAGCATTGATCAGCACTACCTTTATAGAGCCCTGATTTTGTCTGATGAGGATGCTAGATGGAGAAGACTAGAATAGCCGGAAAAAAGATTATATGGGGAGGGGAATGTTTTTGCCAAAATAGGAATGCCTAAATGGAAGAGATGCAAGCAATTCCTGTCAAAACAGGTAAGACTTTTAGTCATCTCCTTCCAGTCTGGTAAACACTGGACCCCCTGGAATCTTAGCAGTAATGAAGCTGATTATTGAAGACAATTATTTGTTGTTTTATATTGTGACATCATTTTTAAAGATTGCAGAATGCTTGTCGACAATTTTCTTACCACCTTTGGGCAGATATTCAGAGAGCTCCAGCATGTCTCTGTTTCTATAATCCCATCATGTGCGTCTCAAAGCATTCACTCCCATGTGTTCAACAACTGCGTTATTTGTGTACCTAGGGTGATGACGTTTGTGTGCTCTAGTGACCTGTTGAACCTTTGCAGCTGAGAGGCTACTCCCCGCTACCCTCTCTTTGCCCTGGCTGGTGATCAGTGCATCTGTGTGCCTCACTATGGAGTCAACTAAGAGCACCTCAGCATAGAAAGGTGTCTTTGCTGCTGACTGACATGCTGGTATGAAATGGGAGTCAGTACTGACACCCAGGTGTGGGCCGACAATATGTTTTGATGACAAGATGATGAGCAGGTTTAGAAAGTGTTTACACCACTCATAAGTAATGCAGTTTGTGGCAGGAGTATGTGACTATCAGTAAGCAAGAGGCAGTCCTGCCACAAACTGCATTACTTATGAGTGGTGCAGTTTGTGGCAGGAGTATGTGGCTATCAGTAAGCATGAGGCAGTCCTTACACAGGGTACCCAGTGCTAACAGGCTAGTAACCTACAGTGTAAGTGCCGACTGCAGTCTTATGACTTTCAAAATCCGTGACACACTGACAAGATGATTTACTCTGCTGATAAGGTAAGAGTTATATGATATTTCCTTGCCCCTCAGCAATGCTGCAAGCATGCATCACATGTGCAGATAGTATTAGTGGCGATATAACTGTTATGAGCTACAGTGAGCAGGGAGATGGATATGCTAGGTGGCATGGATGCCATGACAGAAGCAATAAATGCTCTAACTGATTCCAATATCACACCAGCAGAGTATGTAAGTGCAGTGCCACAAATCAACCACAGATTATACACGTATAGTAAAATGAAATGTACACGTACAGTAAAATGAAATGTACACGTACAGTAAAATGAAATGGCAGACTGTCTTAGATGATAAATAACAGAATATACATGTGCAGTGAAGTGAACCTGCAATCTGTCAAGGATGCTGTAAAAGTTGTGAGATGAATCAGCAATTAGGCTCAGATGCCACAACAGCAGAATGTACATGGAACAATAAAGAGGTTAACCAGCTGATTATGATGACAAAGCAGCAAGTATGCAAGAGCAGTGACTGAAACAGCAGTTGGGCTCAGGGTGCAAAACAACAGTAACCTAACAACAGAGCTGACGTTACTGGAGGTATAATATTAATTATTAGCACAGACTTAACTACAGTGCAGTTTAACAGTGAGTTATACAACAATACAGTCAAACTATATCAAATGGCTTTTACAGCATCGACTATATATATTCCTACTACCAGCAGTGATTTAGTTATGAGATGTGTGATTAATCAGTGGTGTTCTGTGTGCATGTGTGTCACCATAATCAACATGTGCGACTGCGGTCAACAGTGCCTAAGGTATATTACACAATATACTGGACAAGCAGTCAGAGAGTTATACCAGTAAATTAAATCCAACAGTTTGTGTGTATATGTGTATATATATATATATATATATATATATATATATATATATATATATACACACACACAAACAAACACACACACGCGTATACATATAGATGCATAAACTACATTCATATATATAAAACACACTGCTGAGTGACCATTAGCAGTTTCACCTGCAAATAATAGCAGTACCCCATTCTCTGTGCTGGTGATTGAGTTCCACAAAAGTATATCAACTCCCAGCTCATCCTGAAGTACAAGACAAACCTTTAATGTCAAACATGAACTTCTGGTTAAAACCTTTTAACTAAGTAGGACATACAGAATATATCATTAAGTCATGTTTTAAGTTGTAATTTGCAGCCAAAAAGCGCTTGTAAATAACTGAACATTAGATGTCTTTGTCTGCTTAACAAAAAAGCCCAGCAGTCATATAATACAGATACTAGGAACTTCAACTGCTCCTAGTGTGGTGTGTGCGCGCGTCCGTGTGTGCGTGTGTGTGTCAGCCATGGATATTGCCTAGATAAACTGTGAACATATAGCTGCAAACTGAGAAAGGGATATCTTTTGTGTAAGTGGAAGGGACCAAAGTAAAATGAATTTGCAACAAAAATAGCCTAAGTAGAAAAGGGTTTACAGAATAACATTTAACTTACACAATACCGCTGTTATGTAGGCCAGTGTGGAAAAGGTGCATAAAAAACATTTGTGAACAAAGAAAGTATCTAAGAAAATAACAGTGTATGTCTGATTTGTATATAGACAGTGGTGAGGTTGGAACTAGACAGATTCCAGTGCTTGTTCATTTTTTATATTTGTATATAGACTAATACAAATGCTGCATACACAGATTCCTGGGCACTGCTCCCAGTTAATTAATACAATCTAATAAAATGTAATAGGAACCTAACAATTTTCTATATTGGACTTAAGACAGAGATTTAGAAGAAAGATTTGTATAAATGACATAGTAACATCCACAAGGTAAAAATAAGACTAATTGTAGTTGTGAGACTAGTTCCAGAACCTGCTGATGGAAATAACATCCATAAACCTTATCTTAGGCCTTCCTCTTTTCCTCTTACCTGGCAGCTCCATCCTTAGCATCCTTTTCCCAATATACCAAGCATCCCTCCTCAGCACATGTCCAAACCAAAGCAGTCTTGCCTCTCTGGCTTTATCTCCAAACCGTCCAACCTGAGCTGACCCTCTAATATACTGTTTCCTAATCCTGTCCATCCTCATCAAACCCAGTGCAAATCTAAACATCTTTAACTCTGCCATGTCTAGCTCTGACTCTTGCCTTTTTGTCATTGCCACCATCTCCAGCCCATATAACATACCTGGTCTCACTACCCTCTTGTAGACCTTCCCCTTCACTCTTACTGGTACCCATCTGTCACAAATTACTCCTGACACTCTTCTCCACCCATTCCACCCTGCCTGTACTCTCTTTTTCACCTCTTTCACACTCACCATTACTCTGAACTGTTGATCCCAAATACTTAAACTCATCCACCTTCGCCAACTCTACTCCCTGCATTCTCACCATTCCTCTATCCTCCCTCTCATTCACACACATATATTCTGCCTTAGTCCTGCTGACCTTCATTCCTTTCCTCTCTAGAGCATCTCTCCATCTCTCCAGGGTCTCCTCCACCTGTTCCCTACTCTCACTACAGATTACAATGTCATCTGCAAACATCATAGTCCACAGGTCCTCCTGTCTGATCTCCTCTGTCAACCTGTCCATCACCATTGCAAATAAGAAAGGGCTCAGAGCTGATCCTTGATGTAATCCCATCTCCACCTTAAATGCATCCGTCACTCCCACCGCAGACCTCATCACTGTCACACTGCCCTCGTACATATCCTGTACCACTCTTACATACTTCTCTGCCACTCCTGACTTCCTCATACAATACCACAACTCCTCTCTAGGCACCCTGTCATATGCTTTCTCTACGTCCACAAATAATATGACAAGCATCATAATATATAATATTGCAGTAGTATCCAGCAAATAACATAAAACCGAGAAAACCTAGAATGCTTTATTAATCAAATGGACAAACGGTTATACAAACATTTCAGCAATGATTAAATGCAAAAAGGCTTGTCAAAATAACCTTTGTATCTTTGTAATCATCTCTTTTATATTTGCAAGTCTGTTGGTAAAAATTATTTTACCTGGAAAGAGCATCTGAAAAGAAAATTTAATTTAATCAATAATCATCAAAAAAGAGAAAAATTGTCTTGTGGCTAATTTGTATTCCCTACAAGTGTCTGTGCAGAACTTCCGCTGACAGTTTTGCAACATAATGTGCGGATTATTCTTTGAAATTTTAAGGATTTTTAACCTCATCGTGAAAGTTTAATAATTTGATGTAAATTAGTCTTGGAGAATCGGAAGAAGAATTTGTGTGACGTGTTTAGTGTGTCCTTTCTATTAAAAATGATTCTCTCTTGCCTTTGTTTCTTCAATATATTGGAGGAATATGTGCTGAATAACATCTAGTAGTTTGGTAGATTCATATTTTTTCAGGCAAGCCCCTTGAAGATAATTATTTTTGTTTATTCTTTGTTGACTAGTTTAGTCCCATTAGGCTAGGGAAGACCCAAGGTGGTATTTATATTATTAGGGGAAATTTGGCCAGGGCATTGCGGAATTCCCCTGTTCTTTTTGAAAGGTGCCACCAACTCAAGCAGATGAGGCCATGGTTTAACATCTCATCTGAAGAACAGCACACTCGGGATTCACCACCCCCCTACAGTGTTAGCAACTAATCTTCCTCGAGTGGGAATAGAAGCTAAAACCTTCTGCACCAAAGGCAAATGTGCTACCTGTTGCACCACTGACTGTCAAAAATATATATTTTATACTAAAGTAGTACACCTACTTCTTGCTTCTAATTCAATCAAATTTTCTTGTATGCATGCAGACTCTTTGGTATGTAATTCAGATTTGAAAGTAGCATGAGAAATAATGTTCTCATAGGATGAAAACCTTATCTCAGATTCCACAGTCATAGAAACCAGTTTAACCAAAGCAGTATTAATGCCAAGTGAGGTGAGCTGACATCAACAACTACCTGCAATCACTGTAATGCTTCTTTCAGTTCAATTATAGAAAGGGGGCAGAGACTGAACAGGATTAAATAAAACTGAAACATGAATCCTTGCCTCAGTATTGCTTAGGGAAATGTGCTTATCTCTTCCTAGCTTTAGCAATGTCACTGCATGTGAGTCACTGTAGAACAATGGGTACAGCCGTTGCTGAAGAGTAGGTCTTCTAATGAGACTTTGTAAACTTGCTCAGTTAACCCATCAGGTCCAGGTGCTTTACCTTTATTTATGTATTTATTTTCTAACAATCCATTGGAGTATTATCTAAAGTACATGCTTGTTCTAAGGTAATGATGGGCATATTCAATTGTTCCAAGAAGTTTGCTGCTTGCTTCTCCCTGGGACAATTAGTCTGTGCTACATGCAGTAAAGGGTAAAACCAATTGAAAGCCTCACTAACCCAATCAGGGAGTGCACAGTCTATGGTTGGTCTTTATGGGTGTATCATAGCAGCCTTCTTGTTAAAAGTATAAGCATGTAAGACAGTCCTGTGAAGGTAAGTCCTGGTTCTAAGCGTCTGAATGGAAGCCCATTCCACTTTTCAGTACTTCATGCTCTGCCAAATACTGTACACATCTCCGCTAATGTTTTCAGCACTTCATGCTCTGCCAAATACCGTACACATCTCCGCTATTGCCACCTTCCTTTCCAGCTCATTTATCAGCCAGCCTTGCTTAGTAATACACACCACTTTACGGCTGTGCACAACACCTTTGGGATGAACTTACACTGCATCCACCAGACAAGTGCTTTCACATAAACTACATAGTTGCTTTAATACAGTGCCTCAGACAATTCTTAATAACCTTAATTGCTACTGGGTCATGGATTATTATGGGGTCTACTCCTTTGCTTCTGCTTGCCTGTAACTTTAGTCATAGAGAAAAAGTGCTATGCAGTGCCTCATAGTATGACAATTGGCACCAGAGTATTGAGTCATTTCTACAGGCATTGTTCTCTGAGACAACAGAAGCAAATAATTACACTATGGGAACTATTCTCTGGGACCATGATGGTACACATGTGCTCATTTAGGGTTCAGTTGGTCCATTGATTTTATTCATTTATTCAATACAAACTAGGATTTTAGTTGTCTTTCTGAAGCTGGATTCAGTCTGCCCAACACAAACTCCATCACAACATTGAAATCACCTCTTAGGATCACTGGGGCATTTTCATATTTTCATTGTTGGAAGTTCTAAAGGAACTAAAAAACACTGAAAACGATGGCATACTCTGACTGGGGCCATATAATGTATTTAATGAGAGTAATCGAGCCAATGATTGTGGCCACCTCTATCAGCAGCTACATTTCTTCTGAAGCTTTCTGAGCACTTTCTTTTTTTGCAAAATTGTAAGCTGGATGTCTCCCTAGAAAGCAGATTAAACTCCTCCATTGTCTCTTAGCAACCTTTAATTCCTGAGTAAACATGCTTATGCTGGCTTTCACAAAATTATTTTGAAGTACATTGTGTTTGAAGCTTGAGTTCAAGCCTGTCACAATTCATGTAATTCCAATGATAATCTGCACACTAATAATGTTGATATCAAACTGTACACTCAGTAGAAGTAACCAATCATAATGCAAACAGATATTATGCCTCATTAGTTGCTGAGCAACTAGAAGGCATTATGCAAAATAGGACAATAACCTAACTGTCAAAGTTGAACAAAAACTACTTGAATTCTTGCTGTCAGATTGCAGCAGCAGTCATGGCAAAATCCTTTCAACTTGGACGTGGCTCTGAATTAAGCCCTGTCTGAGTCCCCTCAATCTCTCAAAGTCAAATTTTACATTCATAGGACAATAGTAAGTAGGCTGTTGATTTAGAGGCTCATTAGTTGCCTTGCTGCAATACCCCAAATTGTAGGTACCCATTGACATGATTAATTTATAACTTGTTTTGACCCATTTTCATGAGGGCTTTAGGGGCCAGATTTGCAGTGTATTTACGATTACCCATCCATTCATCTTGATTACGATTAAAGTGAGTCAGGGAGCTTCTTCGCTTAACATCTAAAAAAGTCTATTCCATAAAAGACAGATTCTTTGTGATGTATGTAAATATATATATGTGTATATATATATATATATATATATATATATATATATATATATATATATATATATATATATATATATATATATATATGTATGTCACCAACAAGTTCTGTTTATGTTTTGGTGGAAGTCAAAAATCTTTGGAGTGGGTGTTCAGGGTGTTATGAAGTTTGTGGAGGTGCAGAAGGTCACATAAGACTGGATCCTCTGAGGCTTTTTAGGCTAGAAAGAGGTCACCTCCCAAGAGTCTGTGGAAAACAGAAAAGACAAAAAGCACTTTTAGGCAGGCAGGGTAGCTCAAGGAAGTCTGCGGTCTCTCAAACTGGGTCATATCTTTAGATAGGCATATACCAGACGGTTCATTGTAAGTTCATAGGTTTATTCTACGCTAATGATCACCAGAGTCTTGATAAACCTAGCCATGCATCCTAACACAGTTTTGTCCCCAAGTACCTTGGATGCCTATTTAGTGGGGTGGGTCTACTACTAAATTTCAAAGTTTCAAAACTTTGAATTTCTTATTGTCGAGACCATAAGATCAAAGTTTTGAAACTTTGAACTGTTTAAATGGAGATCGCCAGACAGCACAGAATGGTATGTTTACTGTTTTCCTTGTTGTAGTGTGATCTCGAAGTTGGTATATTCGATTAGCAGGGGGTGATTTTTTTTGTATTTTTTTTATTTACATTTTGAAGTTTCAAAACTTCAATCTTATGGTGTCGACCATAAAAAATTTGAAGTTTTGAAACTTCGAAATTTAGAAGTAGACCTGGCAAGGTATGTAAGTAAGGAGATAGCTAAGGGTTATGTGGGGGGTATGTTAGTTGGGGATTAATTTATTTACTGTCAACCTCAGTCCACCCAAGATATGGGAGCCAGACCAGGATCAAATTTGTGATTTCCCATCGAATGATCAAGATATTGTTTTAATAGGGTCAGGGATGATCTCTGATTCACATGGATGGAGAGCTTATTCCATAGTGCAGGGATCCTTTGAGGCACATATGAGTTTCTCCAGCATGTTCTATTTATGTTGCAGGCAAAGTTCAAATCCTTGGAGCTAGTGTTTCTGGTGCTGTTTGTTTTGTGGATGAGCAAGAGATCCAGAAGAGCTCGATCTAAGCAGGCATCATATCCCAGACATAGATAGCCTCTCTGGAACCTGTAGGAGGCTTAGTACAGAGATTGGGTCTTAAGGCGATCTGTGTAGGACAGGAATTCATCCCCTGGATTCTCCTGGAGAGAACCTTTAAGGGCATTCCAACTGTTGCAAATACCTGATTAGGCCTATGCTAAAGGGGTCATTGTACTCAATGAAAGGTCTGATAAGGGCTGAGTAGAGTGGTACAATAACTTCCTCGAACCTGGATGCCATACCCTTGATTAGAAGTTGGGCAACACAGAATTATTTACTTACTATCTTTGTTACACATTGGTTTAAGCCCAGATTATTGTCTACATATCTTTCTAGATCCCTAACTACTGGGTCACCTCTTAAGGGTGTTTTATCAATGGAGTAATTAGCTTGGGTGGACAATTTTCCAAAGGATATTTTACTGCATTTCTTCATGTTTGGTTTTAATCCTTGACTTTGGCACTAGTCATTTGTTTCTGTTAGATACTCTTGTAGGATGCTAGTGTCACACGGGATCTACAATAGCTCCCAAATTACAGTCATTTATGAATGTGGTCAACCAGAGGCCTCTGATATTTGCCTTGACTTCCAAGAAGTAGATGCCAAACTGAAATATGCCCAACACAGAGCCCTGGAGTACTCCTCTGACCAGTCTCCTAGTAGAGGTGATCTCATTGATCCTGCCTTCTTGGGTCTTGTCTGTGAGCCAGCCAACAATCCAAAGAGTCATGTAGGAATTTATGCCTAGTTCTGAGATTTTGTCTATAATACCTGAGTGGTGTATTGGCCAGGTAAAGGTATGAAGTGCACACCATTTTTCCCTCAGCTATAGCCTTGGTGACTCTCTCAAAGAAATCTATCAGGTTGAAAAGGGAAGGCCATCCCTTAACAAAGCCAAACTGAGATGGAGTGGGACCAGTGTCTGTAGGTTGCCAATGTCCTTATTCCTCATTTCCATTATAATTTGTTCTGTGGCTTTGCATATTAAACTTGTTAGACTGATAGGTCTATATTCCCGGGATCATTTGATGGTCCACTCTTATGAAAAGGGATGACCATTGCGGCCCTCCATTCCCCTGATACATAACCTGTTTTGAGGCTGTAGTTGAAGAGTGCCTCAAGTGATCCTGCTAGTTCATAGTTTAGGCTATTTAGGAGGCAACTGTGGATTTTGTCAGGGCCCACTGAAGCACTGTTTTTGCTTTAGTGAATGCTGCCTGGACCTATTCTCCGCTGATAGTTGGGGGGTATGCTAGAAACGATTTCACAGGGGGTACTGGGGGACTTGAGGGTGAAGTTAAAGGTAAAAGTTTCATCCAGTAGATCTGCTATGCCACCCTGATCAAAGAAGGTTGTGCCATTTGTGGCCAGTTCTGCACAGAGTTGGGTGTTACCTTTAAGATTCTGGAAATAGCTGAAGAAGGCCTTGTGACTGTTCTTAACATCAGAGGCTATCCTGACTTCGTAACTGGCCTTGTTGGACCTTATTAGACCTCTTTGTTTCTTGTTAATTGAATCAGAGGGCTCCTGTCTCTGGGAGCTGCTGCTTCTGATTTTGGCTATGACTTTTTTCTTTTGTTATATACCCTGTTAAGGTAAGTATTCCACCAGTGGGGTTTGTTTTTGGTGTTAGATCTGGGCTTACTTCTGTTAGGTATGACAGCCTTAATGCAACTATTTACATGTTTCCGCAGTATTTCTGTAAATAATTCTGCATAGGTATCTGTGTTCTTGAGGTTTGGGAGAGTTGTGAATTTTGACAAATTGTCACTTAATGTGACATAGTTTGCTTTAGAATAATTCTTAACTGTTACAGCATAGTTGGGTTTTCCAAGTTGATTTTTATTTCGTAGGAAACAGTTTTGTGGTCTGACCTTACCAATGTGGATGTGACACAGGAGATGGTGCAATGCTCCCCTGTGTTAGAGTACCAGGTCCAGTATGTCTGATCCCCTGATTGGAGTGTGTACTGTCCGGTAAAGGGTGTTTGTGTTGATGAAGTCTAGGAAACACTGTGATTGTGAGTTGGAGGCAGTGCATGTTTCCCAGTCTATAGGGGGCAGTTAAAGTTTCCCATAAACAGGGTACTTGGTTGGATAGTGAGTGTCTCTAGTAGGTCTACATAAGAACTGGTGAGCTTTGTGGGTCATAGAGGGTAATCTGTAGCTGACCAATACATGGTAAGGAACCTTGTTTAAGGAGACCTGGATGTGAATGAACTCCAGGGCATCACCCTGTTTAACCAACCTGGACTTGTATTAGTTGCTAATGTAGATTGAGACACCACCACCTTTAGCCCCTGTCTGTGCTGCTCTTGACCTAAATGTGTAGAAGGCACAGTAGCCTTGTACTGCCAGAATACCTTCTGCAGCTTTAAACTAAGTCTCATTAGCAGCACAGATGTCCACATTCTCCAGCGGGAGAAGATCTTGTAGGGTGTGGAGTTTCTTTTTTAATCTCATATTATTGAGCAATAACATCTTAAGGTTGATTTGAGTTTTTTTTCTATGTTGTCAGTTTTGCTATTTTGACATTGCCTAAAAAATGCCCTAAGGGGTAGATAAAGTTTAAGGTAATATCTGAAAGTTTGTGTGTGTGTGTGTGTGTGTGTGGGGTTGCAGGTGCAGGCCATCTTTAGCAAAGTAATATGGTCTATTAGCCATGCCTTTCCATGTTGATAGATATTGCATTCCCCAGTAATGGCACTAAAAACTAGTCCAATTATTGAAATCAATTAATTTCAGTTCATACTGTGGCGTCATCCTTGGTGAAGGTAGAATGCTGCTCAATGCACATACTTGTCTATGACACATATTCAGAGAAATCCATAATTTTCCTTTTCAGATAGTCCAGTGAGGTCATTTACACCCAGATGGACTATGATAGAAACATTATGGTGCCATGATATTGTGGCTCCTACCTCCTGAAAGGCAACTAACTGTCAGTGCCTTCTTGTCCAGCCTGATGAGATGGGCATCTGTGTTATGTACAATACAATCCCCTATGACTAGGTAAAATGTTTGTCTGTTTTATGAGCATTGTTCTTGGGGATCATTGGATGTAGGCTTATGTGTGGTGTTAGGTGTTGCTTTTAGTGTGTGCTTTAGTGATTGCTGAGGACAAGTGTTGCTGTTTCATGGCTTAGGAAGTCTTTGAGGTTTTAGAAAACAAAAAGAACAAC
Source organism: Protopterus annectens (assembly GCF_019279795.1). Lineage (NCBI taxonomy): Eukaryota > Metazoa > Chordata > Ceratodontiformes > Protopteridae > Protopterus > Protopterus annectens. Next base: position 1,267,361,743 of record NC_056746.1, read on the forward strand.
TGTGCTCAGTGGCGAAATACCGAAAACCGCAAGCTTTTAATGACACAATCCACTAGTATTAAAACAATACTAGTGGACTGTGTCATTAAAAGTGAAGCTGTAAAGCAAAGAAATGCTTTACAGGTTCACTTCCAGAGTGATCTGATGCCAACTGCATGTTACATTTGTATTTCAGTTATATTTATGCAGTGTACATAGACTAGGAATCATCTTTTCAAATTGTAATCCATACTGCTGGTAGGGATCCCAGGTAGTTGCCTTGACACATCCTTCCTTGATGGCCAATCAGGACTTTTCAGGTTCTTTTCTGCCTTGGTATCTATGTCTTGGTTGGCAGGTAAGCCTTAACTGTTATAGTTACTGCAGCATATCTGCTGTGAGCCGTGAGCACCTTTGCTCTACCTTTACTTTCTGCTCTTCTAGTGCTGGCGATGATTTCCTTGGAGTGCAACTAGATTCTGAACATCCTCCTTTTGCAAGTGATTCTGCAAGAATTTTAAGGCCATATCAGAAAAACTGTAGCAAAATAATTTTTTGTGTCACTTGATCAATAATGCTGCTGGACACTGGAATCTAGAAGACATATCATTCTGGTAGAAAGTCTCCTGAGAGATGCAAACTGCTACTTTTTCTCCAGTAGCTCTTAAGAAATTTCTTGAAAAACTTAGACCACACAGCTGCATGGAGTAAGTACTTTTCCCTCTATACCTCCTGTTAAGAACATATCTCTACCTCTGAAGCTGAGTACATGGAAAATAACCTGATAGTGGAGACTGACCTGGGTCTGATTGCAGATTTAATGAACACTGGGCTTTGTCTATAATAATGTCCTTGGGTAGGGAAAGGACTGCCTTTAACTCTGTCTGATTCTTGCAGTATTTCATGGAAGCATACCGATTGCAAGATATTTTGACAAGGTCTGTTTCCTAAGTCCTGACCTCTCTCCTGTAAGACATGCAGTGTTGCCTGGTGTTCCCACGCATATGCCTGGGTCTCCTGTACGTGGGAAGCATGCATCACTACTGCTCTCTCTAAAAATCCCATTTTAGGAACCCCAGCTTGGATATCTTCTGTGTATTTCGCACCTTTAATGCAATACTGATGTCTAGTGTTGGTTCAGGATTGCTGCCAGCTCATTAAACTTGTCATTTCGAATGGTCTATGGGGCAATTTCAGCCAGGCAAGGCCAAGCCAGTCACATGGTTGTTCTGTCTGGGGTGTTTATGAACCAAATCCATGAGTTTTTATGAACCAAGTCCATAGGTTTTCAATCATTCTACTGACGGAAACAAACAAGGGGCTTTAATAAGGAGTACAAATGTCAAGCTAGACAATTTTTAAATACTGCTCTTTTAAGCTTAGAAATTTCCTAGAATAACAAGATTTGTTAGCATGCATTTTCTGAAGGATGTGAAGCCTGAAATTCAAATGTATGTCATCATTTAGTGACTTTATTTCTCAGTGATTTGCCAGAATCCTCAGCAATTTGCCAGAAAACCTCAAATTTTGTGAGGAACAGACCAAAAGATATGATGCAAAGATCTGGAGAGTTGAGAGGTTGTCCAAGATGAAAATTAGGCTGCCATTCTTTCAGGGATTAGTTCCGCATCTGCAACTCAAAGAGGTTTGGTTTTTTCCCAAGTGAAGTGTACATCATTGTGTTACCTTAGGATAAGTCAAACTGTTCTCTGTTGCCGAAAAAGCCTACATGCCCTTATTTTCCAACTGCTTAACAGTGACTGTTGTTCCTGTCTTACTACTGTGTGCAGCACGGCTTACGTAGTTCACACTCGTTCATACTCTGCTTCCACTACCTCCCGCACTACAGCCATCCAGACACAGCACTCCGCAATAACGATTTTACTGATGTTGGTCTCAAAGTTTGAAACAGTCTTCCAATAACCAAAGGAATGCAGAAGACCTTAAACTGTTTCTTAGTGGCTTTAGTAAGTAATGTGCTTAAAGTATCATGTCTTTGTTTCACCAGCAACATTATATCAAACTCTGTATAACTGTCACTGCTTTATCAAAATATATTAAACATCATATTCCTTTCACAGTTTATCCTTAAACATTGCTTTAAATTTTACAATGAAACTTTGTTTTAAATTGATGTTACTGTGTGACTTCAGTAACTTGCTTAAACACAGGAACCCAGTGTGTTGCCTGTTGTGCTGTTAAATATTTTAACTGTTTACTACACAGTAAGTAGTGGACTGGTATGTCATTTTGTCATGGCACACGAGTGGCATTCATGGATGTATATATTCCAGCTGTTTCATGTACCACTTGCTTGTGATACGATTCTGTTGTAGATAATGAGTGATGATATGTTATGCATTATGACTGCACATCACATGACAGCTGTACTTTATTTTACTACAGAATTGTGTAAATGCTCAATGCTGGTGTTTATGCAATGTTTTGCTGGTTCACATGATGGTTTGCTGTAACTAGTTTGGCCTTGTGTTTGGGTTATGGCTAAACGTTCATGTTCATGTATTTTTATTTGGCTGTCAGCTGAATAAATTAATAAAACAGAGACATGAGATTTGCTTGGTGAGCAAAGCCTACAAAGATAGTTATACTACTGATGAGATTTGCTTGGTGAGCTTTTGTTCCTAATGTTAGCAGAGCCAACAGACATAGTTATACTACTGTCTAGCGGAAGCAGAAGATGCATTTTCCTCACAATGTAAAATGGTCTCGCTAGACATGGGATAAACTGTTTCTTAGGAATGCTGCATTCAGTAAACTAATTCAAGGACTGATGCATTCAAACAAAACTTTTACTAACTAGAGCTGAAAAAGAAAATTCAGAAGAGCAGGAGTTAACAAAATTGGTAAATAGCTGCTTCAGGTTAGAAACGAAAAGCTTAAGGCCTTTGTATTAGAGTCATGTCTGAGAATGGTTGCATTTGTAAAAGGAATGCAAAAAAGCTTTTCTTAATGCTCTACACAGGTGGCAGAAAAACTTCATTCCAAGAGTTAATTTTTACTGGCCTATATTCCTACTTCGTAATGAGCATAGTACATAAAAAAGTTAAACTGTCGCTTAAGAAATAGTTGTTTAACTAACAGTATGACAGTACAGGATTTTTGTTTGTGGAAATGTACTGGGGACTGTTTAAAGTCCTGTCTGTTTCATTTTGACCTGCCAGTGTTGCATAACAATGTTTTGAAAAACTAAATGCCTCCGTCAAACAAGAGGTGGCATGTCTTTTAATCTGAGAGGAAATGTTTTTATAAGTTATTGAAGAATAGAGAATAAATAAATCAAAACGTCTGTCAAAGAGCTGAATAGTAGAAGATGCGGCCATGGTGGTGCAGCAGCCTCACAGCAAGAGGTTCTCCGGTTCGATCCTTGGCTGGGGTACCTTCTATGCAGAGTCTGCATATCCTCCCTGTGGTCGCGTGGGGTTCCTCTGGGTGCTCCGGTTTCCTCCCACATCCCAAAGACATGCTGTAAGTGGATTGAGCATTCTAAATTGGCCCTAGGTGTGAGTGTGTGTGTGCCTTCTGTGGAAGGTTGGGTGTCGAGCTGGCAACTCGACACTGTAAAACTCCACTGCCAATCATGAGCGGACAGGTGATCCACTGTGGCGACCCCTAACCGGGAAAAGCCGAAAGAAGAAGAAGAAATAGGTAACACGTTGAGCTTGCCAATCAGTTTGACTGTTCTTAAACATTTTGCAAAACTTTTGAATTCTTTTGCCAGTATTGTCTGGCATAAAATGGTTACATCTTCTTTTTTGGCAGTGTTGCCGTCTAAATAGAAACTCTGTTGACAAATTCATTCACATGATTCTCTTTAGTTTTCCTTGCTTATTTGTACATATTTTACCTAGAAAGTCTGATTTTGATCATTTTCAGTAGACCCGGGGAAAAAAGCTCCTCATTGTCATAATATGGTTACAGTTAAGTAATTATAAAGCCTAATGCAGAAAAAATGACAAACTAATTCAGCTTCAGTTCATACAGTGTGAACCTATACATACATAGCGAAAATATTTGGACAGCTATAATAAGTTGAAAAATAACATCGCCTGTGTTCATTCACAAGGGTTGTCATACTTGAGCTGAGAATAATGTACACCAACAGAAGAGACATGCAAAAAAGTGCTCACTGGTGTCAGGTAAGGAATGTAGCAGGGAGCAAATATGTTCCCCACCTACTCCTAGATTCAAAAATACAGATTTAAAGCTGCTTTTGTTTAAAAGTATTGCCTTTTAGAAGGGTATTACTTTACTGCTGGGGGATTGGAATATAGTTAGAGATACCGTCAATACTATGAGTGGACCTATGACTGACAGAGTATAGCTATAGATAAGTACTTCTAAATGTACTATAGGATAAGATAAATGTTTGGTGTCTGATTAGCACTGGTTTTATTGCAGTATATTTCATGTGCTAATCCCTGAGTTACAGCTGAATATCTGGACTTGATAAAGCAGTTGCACCATGAAGCATGTTTACTTGCTTGACGTAGAGGAGACACAGCTTATCACAAGTGTGACTGCCTGTACAGCACATTGATGATGTTGAAAAGTAGATCGGACACTCTAGTGATGGAATGGATATTTTAAACATAAAATCATACCTCTCAAATTCCTTGGTATTTCTCATTTTGGGGGGCAAAATAGTAGGGTGCCATGAATTCACAAGTGGCCCCTTCAAATTCCAATTTTCGTATTTTGTTTTATTTACATTTTTAGTGAGCGCTGATGTCATCATGCATTGCTGGTGTATCCTACAACAGCACCAATGTGCACAACATAAGCATCATGAGAGTGCAGCAGTGCCTGACTGCTAATAGGAGGAGTGTGATTTATGTGAAACTAGTCTTCATCTCAAAATGTAAATCATTTACCATTCTACTAAGATTGTAGTACCAGGAAGGGGTATCACTCTTAGTCACCAATATATTTACTACTGTAAGTCCCGTTTCCAATGCCGTATGAGTCTGAGACTGTCACGAGAGTAAGTTCATTGCTGCTGATAAAATATATATTTTAGTGTGGGTTTGTATTCATTCACTTGGCTTATTTTGGGATTGAGAGTATATCAGAAGTTAAAAACATAGCATAATAAAGAGGACAATATACATGATTGCTAGTAATCTGCCCTTTTTTAGCACATCTCTAAAGTGAGGCTGGTATTCTTTGGCGAGAACATTTAACTTTTTAATTCATTAATATTTAAATTGCTCTTCCATGAAAAATTACCAAGTTTTATTTTGGTCAGGGAGGGTCTGTACAAGGTGTTTATTCATGGATGATTACACTACAAGTGATTAGTCATACTAGATTATATGTTATTAATGGACTAGGGTGTTTTTATGCCAGTGTACTTACAAGTTTCCATGCTGTTATTACATCTTAAAGAGCTTATTTTTAAAAGCAAAAGTAGTTAAGCATATCATTATTTATCCTATAGGAAGAGGTACTTGGAAAAAGGTGTTTTGTCTAGAAACATACCGATTTGAATATGGCAAAGTTTTTGACATAGCTTCTTCTGATCTGCTTTAGGAAATACTGAATTTAATCAATGATTTTAAACATGGGTTAACCGTTAACATATTAGAAATGGAAAGGTTAGATTGGATATAAGGGTTAAGCTGTGTATGGTTTTTGTGAAAGTCCTTCTGGTTCTGTCTAGGTTAAAATCTCTGAGACTGAGAGACGTGCATGATATGCTCAGGATGAAAATGACATGCAATTTATTTGTCCAGAGTAAAGACATATAGGATTGATTGGGGAGAAATCCCAAGTGGAAGGGCATTATTTCAGTCAGTCTGCTTTTGGCTTCTAACATAGTTCTAGTCCTTGCTTTAAGGCATTTTAGGGACAGGTAGTGCTAGCCTTATATAGATCTTTGCTTAATTACATTAAGAACCCAGCTACATAAACAGTTTGGATGATATGCAGCTGAGCTTTGTAGTTTAACAGTCGTAGCTTTTGCACCAAATTAAATCTATTGCTAATAATACAGGGTTTGAGCGGTGTTGTTAGGGCTGCCTGGGAGATTTGGAATGGAAACACTTGAGAAGGTAGAATAACTTATGTTAAAGCTGTTGGAGCCTGTGTTGTCTAAAGATTACTAAAGTGCTGGGAGAATTAAAACCAGGGATGTTTCCTCATGTTGATGGTTATCTGGTGACCTTTAAGGTGGATCAGTTGCAGTTGGAGACAGAGGAATTAAAATTAATGTAATGGGGCAGACATGGGGAATTAATAACTGGAGCAAAGGGTTCTGAGAGGGATTTTTTTCAGCTCACAGGACTCCGTAGAAACTATAGCTTCTAGCAATCTACTTTACACAATGCTACAACTGCCTTTACTGAAGATTTGGAGGTGAGTGTTTACTGGTGACCCTCGGCGGTCTGGGAACTGTGCCCTATAAGCCCTGTAAAAGTAAAGGAAAATATTTGCTGCCCATTTATATGTGCTTTAATTAGGGTAACTATTGCACTGAACAAGTTGGGTGTCTTCTGTCAGGGAGCCAGTGCTGATCTGCTGAGGGTGACAGCACGTTTACAGGAACTGGTATCTAAAAGTATTTTTGAACTTAAGGACAGATGTAATAAAATGAAAAGATGTATTGTGGCAGTCTGTTTCTATGCCATGGTTAATAGGTGAAACCGAATTTCTGTAGCCACCCTAAGTGGAATAGTTGAGGCAGTCTATGCGAAGTGATGTTGTTAGCTGAGCAGGGTGACATGATGTAATTGATGGCAAAATATGACAGGGCAAAAAGAATTTGGGGATGGTCGAAGCCTGAGGCATATGAGGAACTGAAGCACTTACTGTACAAAACATATATAGGATCTCTGGAGTGCTAACTTCCTGGTCCTATGTTATGGACAACTATTCCAGGTTTAGACACATTCTGTTCTATGCTTCCAAGCCACAGAAATACAAATGGAATTTTTAATGTGAAGTATTTAATTTTTACTGTTCCTCTGACTTTGCCAACTCTAATAAATCAGACAATGAAAGATGCACTGGAGTCAGAGCATCTTTTAAAACACGTATTGCAAAAAGAATAAAATTATGTTAAATATTTTTTTGTGTGTTCTGGAGCCCTTGTATTTTCATAGATAGTGACACAAGTACATAATTATTAGAATGACTCTTGAGTCCTGAATTATGAGAATGTGTTTAGAATGACCTTTTCAGCCTACTGCACCTGTTTACATTTTCTTTTGAACTCTACCTTGACTCTGAATTGAATTTAACTGCTGATTTGGTGAGCAGTTTCCTGCATACCTCTCAACCTTTTAGCGCAGGAAATCTGGACAAAACCTTAAATAATGAGGGACAAAGGACCAAAAAAAAATAAATAAATAAAGACAGATTTTAAGGACTGCTCCTATAACCTTAAAAAGTAACTAAAATAACACAATTTGTGTTAGCATGTATTTTCTTCAGGATATAAAGTCTAATGCTCAAATGGATGTCACTATTTAGTGACTTCAGTTCTCAGTGATTTGCCAGAAAACCATAAATCTTATGAGGAACAGGCCAACATTATGAGGCATAAACCTGGACATTCTGTGAAAATTTGGACAGTTGGGAGGTAGGCTGATTTTGACTCAAATTTTAGATTTGTCCCTCTTAGTCCCTCCTAAAATTGGTGACTTTTGGAGAAAATATGGTGAAATACACTTAATAAATAATGATAATAATTAGAGGTATTGACTTCTTTTACATCAGAAAAATGTGTATTAATATAGCAATAACCCACGCCTGGGTGTGGGTAATGCGGGATTTAACCACGGTTGGCGTGGTTTGGTCCCAAGGGCGAAGCCCGAGGTACCAAACAAAGACAACCTTGGTTAAAACCCGCATTACCCACACCCAGAAGTGGTTATTGTTATATTAATGACATTATTTAAGAAAAGAAATAATTACTTTTCTTAAATAATGGCATTGTATAATGCCTCTTGCTGCCCTTCCGCAGCTGTCTGGTATTCACAGTTCTGATGTACTGCGCATGCCTACGCAGTACATCAGAGCTGTGGGCAAAAGCAACGGAGAACGCAAGATCTCCGTTGCTTTTTACTGTTTCTCTATGTTAAATGGGTTTAAAATAGTGAGACAGCTTTAAAATAAGCAACGGAGATGTCCGTTACTTATTTTAAAGCTGTCTCGCTATGTTAAACCCATTTAATATAGCGAGACAGGTTTAAAAAAAAAAGCAACGGAGATTGCAAGATCTCCGTTGCTTTTACATAATGCGCTATGTTAAAGGAGTTTAACATAGCGAGACAGCTTTTAAAAAAAATGGAGAGATCCTGCGTTTTTTTTTTTTTTTGTCGCTATGTTAAACTCTTTTAACATAGCGAGACAGTGTTTTATACTAACGGAAAAAGTCCGGGCGACCGGACCTTTTTCCGTTAGTATATTGAGGGATTTACAACGGGCACGCTGGTTGGGCTGGCCAATCAGCGTGCACGTTTTAGAGGAAGAATTGTATAATTCACATTCTCTTATTCTGTCAGTATCTCAAGTTAATAGAACTAATATTTTAAAAGTGTCCCTGCTGATTGTCCCTAATTATTTCTGGATTTATCCCTGATTCCATTGAAATGTGTCACTGATTGGTTCAGTGGCATATATGGAACACTACCACTCGTACTGCTGAAGTTACTTACAGTTTTATTTGGTATCCCACAATTCCACTGGAGTGGGCGGGGTCACATAAATATACATGCAAATTTGATAATCAACATCCAGATTTTTGGCCAGTTGTACCTACTTTTCTTGGGCCTTTGTCCACATTTTTGATGTTTTCAGGTTGAGAGTTATGGAACATATTGCAAAGAAAATAGGTTTCAGGGATAGTTCAAACTCGATGAGTAGGAATCAATGGGATTGGATCTTATGGCAAGGCAACTGTGAGGGACTTTTGAGAGGTGAAAAAGAGAACAGCTATATTAAAAACAAGACAGAAATGATGTGGCAAGTGCTTTTTATTTGGTTGGGGATACTGCAACTGCGGTCAGATTCTGTGGCTGTATTGGAGATAGTAGACCAAGCTTAGAATGAAATCCAGTAGATCTTGGACAGAAGGTTAACTAATCACAGGGTGTTGAAATTATCAAGTACTCTGTAACTCATTTGCTTCCCAGAGATCTTCTTACTTAGAGAGTAGATGAAGGCAGGTATGAATAATCAGAGGACTGAGGTGGGGTGAGTCTTACTGCAGTAAAAAACAACGTTAGAATGTTCTAGAAATATGTATGAAATACTACAGCCAGTAAAAGACATGTCCAAGTCAGAAAAATAGAAGAAAGAGGTTTGGTTTACCTACTCTTACAACAAGCAAGCCTAAAGACTAAGTTCCATTTTCTTATAAGAATTCAGTTTTATTGTGCATAAACAACCTAAGTCTGGAAAGGCCACCTCTGAATTATGAGATGGATGAGAACTAGCTGCTCTCCCCAAATGGTTAAAGGTATGAACAGTGTGACTAGAACAGGGTGCATCCCTTCATCTTGGAAACAAGCTCTGATTTCTGAGAAGGAATCAGGACTTACATCATTATACAGACAAATTTCATTTTTAAATTATGATTATTATGAGTATAGCCCTTATAGCAATCAGACTTACCCTCATTTTGCCAAAACTAGTGAAAATTGATTAATGTAGTTTTCTGACTGGGAGGAAATGTTCAGTAATTTGATAAAGAGTCTGTTATTGAACCAGGAGTCACAAACTACAGGTTCCCCAAAATAAATCTAGATGCCAAAAATATATTTGATAGAGTTGTTTGGACGTTTTTCATCTGTATACTGGAATCTTCCAGATTTACAAATCTTTTTCTTTCCATTGTTCCCATTAGGGGTTGCTATAGTGGATCATCTGCTTCCATTTCTTCCTGTCCACTGCATCTTGCTCTGTAACATAAGCCACCTGCATGTCCTCTCTCACCACATCCATAAACCTTATCTTAGGCCTTCCTCTTTTCTTCTTACTTGTCAGCTCCATCTTTAGCATCCTTCTCCCAATATACCCAGCATCCCTACTCAGCACATTTCCAAACCAGTGCAGTCTTCCTCTCTTGTTTTGTCTCCAAACTGTCCAACCTGAGCTGACCCTCTAATATACTCATTTCTAATCCTGTCCATCCTCATCACACCTAGTGCAAGTCTTAACATCTTTAACTCTGCCGCCTCCATCTCTGAATCCTGTCTTTTTGTCAGTGCCACTGTCTCCAACCCATACAACATAGCTGGTTTGACTACCCTCTTGTAGAACTTCCCTTTCTCTCTTACTGGTACTTGTCTGTCACAAGTCACTCCTGACACTCTTCTCCACCCACTCCACACTGCCTGTACTCTCTTCTTCACCTCTCTTTCACACTCACCATTACTTTGAATTGTTGATCCCAAATATTTAAACTCATCCACCTTCGCCAGCTCTACTCCCTGCATCCTCACCATTTCTCTATCTTTCCTCTCATTCACATATACATATATTCTCTCTTAGTCCTGTTGGCCTTCATTTCTCTCCTCTCTAGAGCATATCTCCACCTCTCCAGGGTCTCCTCAACCTGTTCCCTACTCTCACTACAAATGACAATGTCATCCGTAAACATCACAGTCCATGGGGACTCCTGTTCCTGATCTCGTCTTTCAAACTGTCCATCACCACAAATAAGAAAGGGCTTAGAGTTGAACTTTGATGTAATCCCACCAACACCTTAAAACCATCTGTCACTCCCACTGCAGACCTCACCTCTGTCACACTACCCTCGTACATATGCTGTACCACTCTTACATACTTCTCTGCTACTTGTGAATTCCTCATACAATACCACAACTCCTTTCTAGGCACCCTGTCATATGCTTTCTCTAAGCCCACAAAGACACAATGTGGATCCTTCTGACCTTCTCTGTATTTCTCCATCAACACCCTCAGAGCAAACATTGCATCTGTAGTGCTCTTTCCTGGCATGAAACCGTGCTGCTGCTCACAGATTTACAAATAATTATTGTGAATTACTGTGAATCATATAGCGGGTCAGTAACCAGCATCAGTGTATTGGCTGGGTATCTTATGCTGTTGGGATGACCGGAGGAATGGGGTAGGGTTGCCCTGTATCTCCATTGCCATTCATTGGCCCTTTATTTGAGGCAACATGCCAAAGACCTGAGGCGATCTACCATACAACGATACACATTGTCAGCATGAGAGGAAAGAGGGAGGGGGGAAAAAAAAAAATATATATATATATATATATATATATATATATATATATATATATATATATATTTTTTTTTTTTTTTTTAATGATGGACTGGTGTACTTGACAGCATCAGTTAAAAAAACTTCCTGAAGTTGCTTGAGGTATTAAAACATCTGGGAGGTTAAATATTCAGTGAACCTGTGGAAAACATCTGATTGGTTGTTTAATTCTTAATTAAATTCATTTGTATTTAAAGTTGATGTTTTTTTTATGTTGTTATTGCCCCTGAAGGCTTATGCTGAGGTGCCAGGGTCTACAATAAAGCTACTGTTTTTATGTTGTCGCTTGGACTGATTCTTTTTGTGGTTGTGTGGTATATAAGTATGTGGAATTGCTGAGGGAATCTATGCAGTGGTTCAGTAACTAGCATTAATGTATTGGTTGGATATATTGTATGAATAGAGGAATGGGTTAGGGATGTTTCATTGTTGCAGTCATTACATTTGTGTTATCTGGTTGCAGCTAGCCCTCAGTTGGCCTGATTAACAAAGTCTTGGGTCCTGCGTCGGTTGCTGTCCCTTCTTCCATGACGTCAGGTCATCAGGGATATAAAATATGCAGCCGACGCCATTACACCAGTCTTTCTTGCCGTGCGGTGCCCGAAACAGAAGCAGTTCACAAGTGCCGGTCGGCCGACTCCTGAAATTTTCATTTTCAAGTTTCAGAACCGAAGTCTTCAACTAAAGCTAAGTACTCCATTGGGGAAACTTTTTCTTGCTCCTTACTGATGTCAGTAAAAGTTAATAATTGCATTACTTGTGGAAAGCAGATACCTCATAAAGATTTTCATTCATACTGTATTCCTTGCTAGGCCCTGACCACGATGTACCTTGCTGTCGGTTTTGTGCTTTATTTAATCAGCGCACTATCCATCATCGGTATATTTTCGCCTCTAAATATTTCGGTTCTCGGTTTAATTATCCAGAAATGTCGTCACTTAGCCATCCGACTACTGGGATTCCGAAAAAACGCAAAGATAAAGACAGGCTGCCAAGGTCCAAAACTGCTGATGACGCTTCTCCTAAGCCAGTCACCAGTTCACCGGTACTCAGTGAGGTGCTTTCGCAGCCCCTGATATCCGCTACTTCTGATTCACAGGCCTCTACTGAGACACATTCGGAGTCCGGTATGCCGCGAGATGCTTCAAGTATGGAACCTGAGGATATCTCTACCTTGGACGGGTTTGGAGCCGCTGTGCAGGCACCGGCTTCTGAGGGTGTATTCAGGCCTATGGACTTGCGTATTAAACCAGCACCTCCTTCTTTACTTAGGCCTAAATCTCGATCCATGCCTAAAAAACCGACGCCCAGGCCACATGCGCAGGCCTCTATCTATGCCTAAAAAAAACAAATGATAAGAATAGCTGAAGATCTAATAACTCTAATCAGGGGTAGCCATCCCCCCCCCCCCCAAGAGGCCTAGGACTGAAGCTGATTATGAATCTTCTGATCAGGATTCTGTTTTTTATGATTCTTCTGATCTGGATTTGCCCTTATCTACTTATGAAGATTCTGATGCAGAGGACTTCATTCCCTCTGCTTCCCCTCCTGAGGATTTTTCTTTTGGGGAAACCTTACATACTCTAAGGGAGCATTTCCACTGGAAAAGCCAGGATTTTTCTGATTCAAAAAAGAGGCGTAGGGATTTCCTTCTCCTACCTCAGCATAGACCTTTAGCTATTCCTCCTGTACTAGACATTGTTGATGCTTTTTTGGAATCTAGTTTGGCCCCTGATTCCCTGCCTCCTGCTCCCAGAAAACCTGACAGATACTACAGGGTCCCTGGGTCCCACAAGTTCCTTTTCAAAAATCCTATTGCAGATCCAGAGACTATTTCACAGGGGCCCAAGGACATTAAGGCTTCTACTGCTAAAAATCCTACCCCTTCTGATAGAGACTCCAGGGCGCTGGATAGATGGGGTAAGAAGGTTTACACTTCTGCAACCTTGGCCATTAGGACTTTAAACTGCCCATATGTTAAAGTATCAGCAACATGTTATTGGACTGCTTAAACAGAAAATGATGATTCCTGACTGTGTAGAAAATAAAGAATTACAGGATTTAATGCATTCTGCTGATCAAGTTGGAAAACATACTTTGCAATGTGGTTTTTATTCTTTAGAGGCCTCTTGCAGGGCTGCTGTTACTGGGTCTGTGCTCAGAAGGCATGCTTGCCTTAAGGAGCAATCTTTACCTGATCATGTTAAAGCTAAATTGTTGGAGGCTCCATTAAATCAGGACCGCCTGTTTGGCAACAAGGCTGAGGAAGATAAAGGTAAATCTATGCAAACTGTTAAAGATTTCTTACAAGTTCAGCCTCCTAGATTTAGTAGGCACTGGCCCTCTAAGAATTGGTCCATTCCAGTTCCTTCCAGGTCTTCTCAAGCCAAACCCAGACACAGCAAAAACCCCAGGTTTCAGTCCCAGGGGACACACAGAACTAAGCAGTGGGGGGCCTCCACTTCCAAATATGGGAATAATAAGACTCCCCCTATGGTAAACTGTCTCAATGACTTCCTTTTAAAATTTCCAAGCACTTATCAACTGACTGCCCCTTTGGGGGGAAAGATTGCTCTTCATGCAAAGAATTGGGAGCTCATTACCCAGGACAGATGGGTTTTAAATATAGTGTCCCAGGGATACAGATTTCACTTCCACATGTTGCCAACACCAAGTGGGTGGCCGGACCTACCCCCAATCAGTGGGAAGAGGCCCAAAAACAAGTACTTTCTCTCTTAAGCATGGGGGGCTATTCAACTGGTACCAGAAGAGGAAAAGGGACAAGGTTTCTACTTCAGACTTTTCCTGGTAAACAGAAAAGACAATTCATGGCATCCTATCCTGGACCGGTCTACTCTAAACACCTTTTTGGAAATTCCAAAATTCAAGATGCTGACTCTTCACCAATTACTTCCTATGCTAGGCAAAGATGCCTGGTTGGCAACACTAGATCTAAAAGAAGCATATGTGCACATCTCAATCAGGGAATCTTGCAGAAGATACCTACACTTCAAAGCAGGCTACATGCACTATCAGTTTTCTGCACTGCCCTTTGGCTTATCTACTGCACCCAGGGTATTCACAAAATGCCTAGCTCCAGTTATTGCATTTTGCAGGCAAAGAAATATTCAAATATACCCATACCTGGACGGTTGTCTAATTCAGGCAGAAAGCCAGGACATACTTTTGAATCATCTGGCCTTTGTAAAAAGGGTTCTAACTTGTCTGGGGTACACCATAAATGAAAAGAAATCACACCTGGTACCCTGTCAACAAATTATATTCCTGGGAGCAAGCTTGAATACAACTTCCCAGATGGCTTATCTCACGCAAGAGAAACAAATTAATTTGACAACCTACTTCAGACAAGTGGCCACAAAAACCCTGCTGTCTGCAAGACAAATACTGCAAGCCTTAGGGTTCATGGCCTCCTGCATTCTTCTAATTCCATATGCAAGACTGCATATGAGGAAACTACAGTGGTATCTAAAAAGCCTATGGTGTCAACATTCTCAAGACCTAGAAGCAATGATTCCTAACATACCTTGCCTACACCTAGAGTTCCTTTGGTGGGCAGAGGCCTGCCACCAAAAACAAGGGACTACCTTTCACACCACCCCCTGCCACCCAAACCCTAACAACAGATGTATCAGACTATGCATGGGGGGCTCACCTGGCAGGGAAGTGCATTCAGGGCAAATGGAACCCAAGTCAAATGCACCTGCATATCAATCAAAAAGAAATGTTAGCTGTACAGAATGCTCTGACAGCCTTCGAGGACCACATTCTTCCAGGACAACTAATGGTAAAGATGGACAACACCACCATTATGTGGTACATAAACAAGCAGGGGGGTACACATTCTTACCCCCTCTGCAGACTAGCCATAGCATTGTGGAACACAGCCTTGGGCTACCAAGTGCACCTACAAGCTCAATTCCTGCCAGGAAAATTAGATACACTGGCAGACGGACAAAGCAGAAACCTCATGGACCCACACGAGTGGAAACTGGAACCAAGGATTTTCAACATGTTGACAAGCAAATGGGGGAGCCCAGATATAGACCTGTTTGCCTCTCCTCAGAGCTACCAATTGGACAAATGTTGCACAAGGACTCCCCACAAACAAGCCTGGAAAGTGGGATGCTCTGTCCTTCACCTGGAAAAACCTATCAGTCTGTGCCCCCCCCCCCCCTGCCTCTGTTCTCCAAAGTACTTCTAAAAATCAAACAGGACAAACCAAGAATGATTTTGATTGGTCCAGACTGGCAGTGCCAACACTGGTACCCCCTCCTGCACAGTGTGTCACGGTTCTGTCCATGGCACCTGCCTCAGACTCCTTCCCTGCTATCTCAACAGGAGAACCAGATTCTGCACCTTCAGCTTCTAACACTGAACCTTGCAGCCTGGCTGATTACTTAATCTCTCCTTTACCATCCCTCAGCAAACCTGTGATGGATATCATTTTAGAGGCAAGGAGGCCTAGTTCTAGAAAATCTTATGCTGAAAAATGGAAAAGATTCTATGCCTTAATCTCAAGGAATGAGCACAGCAGCACCTGGTTTACCTCAGATTTTACAATACTTAACTGAGATGCTTCACAAGGGCCTGGCTTTTTCCTCCATTAAAATCCACGCCTCAGCCATTTCAGCTCATTATAACACAGAACCTCCCCTCTTCTCTCATCCACTGCTCAAGCAGTTCCTCAGGGGGGCCAAAAATATGGGACCACCCAGGAGTGCTCCAACCCCAGCCTGGGACCTTAACTTTTGTCTTGGAGAAACTCACTCTACCTCCTTTCAAGCCAGCTGCTACTGCAGACTTAAAATTTCTTTCTTGGAAAACAGCTTTCCTTGTAGCAACCACTTCAGCTAGAAGGGTATCTGAATTACAGGCCCTTATGGCAGTGGAGCCTTTCATCATATTTCATGTGGACAGGGTGTCCCACAGAACCAATCCATCCTTTATGCCCAAGGTTTTATCCAGTGTGGCTTTTAATCAGTCCATTCATTTGCCAACCTTCTTTCCCAATCCACAGAATAAAGGGGAACGGATACTGCATTCCTTAGATGTGCACAGACAACTTAGATTCTACTTGGACAGGACTAAATTTCAAAGGAAATCTGAACAACTGCTGGTGGCATTTGCTGCAGGGGCAGAGGGGAAGGCTATTTCAAAGCAAACCATTTTTAAATGGATAAGCCATTGCATTGATTTAAGCTATAAGCACCATGGAAAACCTATCCCCCAGGGGATCAGACCTTACTCCACCAGGGCTGCATCTACCTCTACAGCCTTTCTGAGAGGTGTCCCTACCAGGGACATCTTAGAAGCTGCTACCTGGAGTTCTGTACATACTTTCACCAAGCATTATCATTTGCCAATTTTCTCTAAATTCAGAGCTGGCTTTGCCACTGCAGTCTTGCAGGGCCTTATAGCTGGCCCTAATGCTATCTAAATTCCTCCTCCCAACCATAACTTTGGGAATCTGCCGAAATGTAATGACTGCAACAGTGAAACACAAAGAAGATAGTACAGTTGTGTACACATACCATAAATGTAGATGTTCGAGTGTATTCACTGTTGCAGTCCTGGTTACACTCCCTCCAGCCCCCTAACTTCTGGCTATACCTTTACTATGCTTAAAAGCCTTTTTGGTGTATTTGCTTTTTTGTTGGAGGTATATCTTTGTACTTTTATATTTAATTGCTTCCCATTAGAGGGGCACCTGACATCTGGGGCAAGAAAAACTGATGTAATGGCGTTGGCTGCATGTTTTATACCCCTGACGACCTGACGTTATGGAAGAAGGTACAGCAACCAATGGAAGACCCAAGACTTTGTTAATCAGGCCGACTGAGGGCAACCTGCAAGCAGATAACCCAAATGTAATGACTGCAACAGTGAATACACTTGGACATCTACATTTATGGTATGTGTACACAACTGTACTTTACCGTCTGTCTCCATTATCATTAGCCCTTAACTTGGAGTGACTTGCCAGACACCTGAAGGGATCTACCACACAAGGATACACGTGGATAGAAAGAAAATATATACATTTTTTGGATGATGGATTGGTGTACTTGAGAATATGAGATAAGAACTTTAAGAAATTGTGTGAGGTATTAAAAAATCTGGAAGGCTGAATATTCAGTGAACCTGGCAAAGAGCAAGCCACTTATTATAGAAATTGTTCCATCACCCTCTTTAGCAATCAAAGTCAAAGTCAAAGAAAACTTTATTGTCATTCAGAACCACACAGCAGAGCAGCTGAATGAAATTACAATGCTTTGTTCTCAATGCAGGAAATAGGTGCACATATAGACAGAGAAAAATTAATAAAATATCACAGAATTTAATAAGTAGCAATTTGTAAGTAAAGTAGGACAGCAGTGACCCCCACCCATCCCAGAACAGGAGACAAGGAAGACAAGGGACAATATGAAGGTAATATTGTCAAAGTAACATTGAAACAATAGCAGCATATCTATGATTAGACTGAACTAATGCACAGTTTGTATATTGCACTTTACAGTCCTTCAGGGTGCAGGAGAGCCACCTTAGTATTGCACTTAGTAATCCATAAAATAAGTCCCTTGATAGGCTAGTTATGTAACAGATGTCATGGTTCGTTTTTCCCAAGAGTTCAACAGTCTAATGGAGAATGGAAAGAAACTGTTTTTTAGTCTAGTGGTCTTACAGTGCAGGCTTCTGTATCTCCTGCCTGAGGAGAGGTGAGTGTAGACCATTGGAAGGATGCATTGGATCGCTGGAAATCCTTTTGGCCCTGTCGATGGACCAGCATTTGTGTAGATCCTCCAGAGGTGTAAGGGAGGTGCCAGTGATTCTTTCTGCCACCCTTACAACTCTCTTGAGAGTCTTCTGATCCTGGTTGCTACAGCTCTCATACCAGACTATAATGCTGTTGGTCAGGACCCTTTCAATGGTGCCCCTATAAAAGGTCTGAAGTATGGACCTTGGTAATTTTCCGTTCCTAAGTTTTCTTAGAAAGTGCAAACGTTGCTGATATTTTTTGACTGTGCTGGATACATGGACTGACCAGGATAAGTTCTCCATGATATGAACACCCAATAACTTTGTACTCTTGACCCTTTCCACTATCATCCTTTTCATCACTAGCAGTTTATGTGGTACTTGAGATCTTCTGAAATCAACAATCAACTCCTTTGTCTTGCTAACATTCAGTGCTATATTGTTCTCACCAGACCAGTAGTTGATCAATCTCATTCCTGTAGGCCTCCTCCTCTCCGTTTTTGACCAGGCCTATAACAGTGGTGTCATCCGTGAATATCATGATCATATTCATCTTATGTCTGACCATGCAATCATGTGTCAGCAGACTGAAAAGGAGAGGGCTTAAGACACACCCCTGTGGTACTCCTTTGTTCAGGATGATGCTTATGGAGCTGTTGTCTCCCACATGAACCTTTTGAGGCCTTTTAGTAAGGAAGCTCGGAATCCAATTGCATAAATGAGTCTATGCCCAGTTGAAGTAGCTTCGATATCAGATTCTGAGGGATGACAGTGTTGAAGACAGAACTGAAACCAATGAATAGTAGTCTTCCATAGCAGTTTTTGCCTTGTAAGTGGGTCAGCGTTTCATGGAGAGCTAGTGAGATGGCATCCCCTGTACTGCAGTTTGTCCTGTATGCGAATTGCAGTGTGTCTAGTGTCACAGGTAAGATTGCGACTATATGATCTTTGACCAGCTTCTCCAGGCACTTCATTACCATCGAAGTTAAAGCAACTGGTCAGTGGTCATTCGGAGTTGTTGGTGTAGTTTATTCGGTAGAGGAACGATAGTCATCGAGGTTAAAGCAACTGGTCGATGGTCATTCGGAGTTGTTGGTGTGGTTTCTTGGGTAGAGGAATGATAGTAATCTCCTTTGGAACACTGGCCAGATGAAGTGAGGTGTTGAAGATGTCAGTGAGTACTGGAGCCAGTTCCGTCACACATTCCCTTAGTACCCTGCCCATGATGTTGTCAGGGCCAGCTGCTTTCCTCGGGTTGACACTTTTTAAGGTTCTGGTGACATTGATTGTATTAAAGCTCAGCACCACTGCATCCTTGTCTTCAGGGATTCTGCATGCTGTTGCTTTTTTTATTGTCAGCATCAAACCTACTGAAGAATTTGTTCAGTTGGTTCAGAAACTTGATGATATCATCACATGAAGCTAATGTAGGCTTGTAGTTGGTGATGGTTTGAATTCCTTTCCATAGTTGCCTGGTATCCTTCTGGTCCCTGAAGTGACTTTAGATTTTTCTGCCATAGGATCTTTTCACCTCTGATACCATTGTTCAGTTTGGCTTTGGCCAGACTTAAAGATTCCATATCTTGGGATGTGAAAGCTCCAGTTCTTATTTTCAAGAGCTTGTACACCTCACTACTTAGCCAAGGTTTTTGATTTGCTTCTATGTTGATGAGTTTGGTGTTTGTTACATCCTCCACACACTTAAAAATGTAAGCTGTGACCAACCCAGTGTATGTGTCCAAGTCAATATTGTTGGTTGTCACAGCAGCCTGTCTAAACACTGACTAGTCTGTACAGTCGAATAGTCTTGTAGAGCTGAGACTGTTCCCTCAGGCCAGATCCTTATTTGTTTTCTAGCTGGTGTACTGGTTTTCAGTATGGATTTATAAGCTGGAACCAGCATGATGGCTAGGTGGTCAGAGCTCCCTAGATGTGGATAAGGTTTTGCTTTATATGCACCTTTGATGTTAGTGTAGACCTTATCCAGTACATTTACCCCCCTTGTAGCAAAGTTTACATGGTGGTGGTAGTGGGGTAATACAGTCTTTACATTAGCCTGATTGAATTCTCCTTCAATTACTACTGCATGCTCTGGATTTCTGTTTTGCAGGTCACTTATAGACTGATATAAGGTGGACAGAGCATCCCTGATGGTTGCATCAGGTGGGATGGGGACTGCTGTGATGCATATTCCACTAAACTCTCTTGGCAGGTAGAAGGGCCTGCACTGAGTGACAGAATTTCAATGTTTTCTGAGCAGAAGACTGATGGTCACCACACAGTTGCTGCACTGGTTGTTATTAACATATGTACACTCTCCCCTCCTCTGGACTTGCTACATAGTGACTGAATTCTATCTGCTCTGATTAAAGCCATGCCCTCTACATTTACTGTGCTATCACTGATATTTTGGTTTAACCAGGTTTCAGTAAACACAAATAAATTCCTGTTTCTCACCTTGTTTTGTGATGAGAGTTCCAGTCTTAAGAGAGCCATATTTTTTTTTTTTTTGCGGGGGGCTTTTGTGTTGCCCTTGTACTGTAGGAGACATAACATATGCAGCAGTTCTGAAAGCAAATAAAGCTTATTTTGAAAATTGGATATGCCTTGTTTTTCCCTTTTCTCAGAGAATCCAAGAAATGGCCAGTGGTACTGGATAGTTTCTATTCAATCCTACTGAATCCATCTCAGGATTTTTTGGTCTGTGTAAGTAGGTAATTTCTGTGTGAAAGCAAAAAATTGAGTGTGAACTGGAACAAAATGAGCTTATTGTTGCATGGAGCTGTCTCAGCTTGCCAGTTTTTTAACTTTATTTTAAGACAGCCCACCTGATGTTAGTTCATCTGTGGCAAATGCATAGCTATAGATCCAATGGAAGAATTTATGGCAAACCTTGGTGATTCCATCTGGTATGTTCACCTGGGGAGCTATAAAGCAGGAGATGGGTAAGATAGGTTCATAGGTAAATACTAGGTTAGTTGCCCTTGTGGAGCATTTTAAGCCAGGCCAGTTTCCATTTTTGTCCTTGAAATAACCTATCCCATTTGGTTTTAGATTGACCTTACCCATCCCATGGTCAATAATTATATATTACCCATAATGAGCATAACTGGAATCATACTGTAGATAATTTGAGGGGGTCCATGCAAGGGATAAAGAATTTAGGAGCTGCATCTGTTCATTAAGAGTACAGGACACAGTCCTGGGGTAAATTTTCTGTTTCCCACCTATAGATCTGAGTTGTGCTTGAATATGGACAGAGATGAACTTTCTTTTATGCGGATGGGGAGTCTGTTCCAGAGCAGAGGGATCCTCTGCGAGATATACCTGTCCTTCCAAATCATTTCTGTTGATGTTTCAGAAGTTTAGATCCCTAGACCAAGTATTTCTGATGCCATTTGACTTGCTGATGTGCATTAAATCCATTAGTATTGGGTTGGGGAATGCCTTGTATGCTAGACATAGGTCACCTCTTAGCAGTCCATAGAATATGAGTATAGTGACAGAGCTTTGAGTCGGTCCATGTAGGTCATGTTGTTTAGGCCTTGTATCCTCCTAGTAAGGTAACTGTGTGGATGTTCAAGTTGTTGCTTGTGTCTGGACAGATAAATGTGAAAAGTAAAGCAACAGTATCAGTGCATTGACAAGTCCGTTACTAATAAGTCAAAACTGGCAAAACAAAAAAGTAACTGGAACCACAAAAAGGGATAAAATAACAGCTGTTTGTTCAAAAAGTATAAAGTCCACAACTTACTTGAAAAGTTGCTTTTGTAAAAAGTAAGAGATGTTTATTTTAAAAGTTTAAAATACACAGTGTACTTAAAGAGTTACATTGCAAGTGCAAGGAGCACTTTCACCTAGAAAGGCTTCTTCAGGCAAAAATCTGAACAACTCATTGTGTTTAGCTTATATAATCAAGATGCTGTCACATGATCACATCACAAGTTAAACTGTAATCACATGATCAAATCACAAGTTAAAACTCCAGTCACATGATAAAATTAAAATAAAATATAAAAGGTGCATAACATTAGGTGTAAAATGTATTTATAAGTAACAATGAGCAGTTATAAATAAAAAGTAAAAAATAATATGTGATAATACTACGTAAGAAATTTTGTTTTTAAAACATATAATATGAAAATAAATACAAGAAGTTCAGTGTATTTGAGCATGTAAATACTTAACTGGGGCTTGATGGTAACCATGTCATTCAAGCCAGGGGGTATGTGTGCCTTAAATCTAAAAATCTATTGCAGTTCTGTTCTGTATGTATGCAATGCAGTGAGTTATTCGGATTTTTGCCTGAAGAAGCCTATCTAGGTGAAAGTGTTCTTTGCCCTTGCAATGTAACTCTTTAAGTAATCTGTGGATTTTAAACACAACGTAACTCTTTTAAGTACGCTGTGGATTTTAAACTTTTGGAATAAACCTCTCACCTTTTACAAAAACAACTTTTCAAGTAAGTTGTGGACTTTATACATTTTAAACAAACAGCTGTTGTTTTTATCCCTGCTCGTGGTTCCAATTACTTTTTTGTCTTGCTACAAATGTGAAAAGGAGCATTAGATTCGATGACCGGCCTAATAAGGACTGAGTAAAGAGGGACAATGACATCCCTAGATCAAGACACAGTCCCTTTGTTTATAAGTTGTGCAGTATGGAAGGATTATCTTATAAAAATGGACAGATGTTGGTCAAAATTAGGTCACTGCCCACATAAGTTCCCAAATCCTGAACAACTGGGTCAGCTCTTAGGGCCATATTGTTAATGTGGTAGTTCTTTGGGATAGGTGACTTCGCAAGGGATTTAATAATGCATTTTTTTGGTATTTAGTTTCAGGTCATGATTTTGGCATCAGTTATTTATTTGGACAAACCTTCCTGCAGGATGGCTAAGTCATTTGGGGATGACTGTTCCTTCCTTGCAGTTGTCTGCAAATTTAGTCAGCCAGACCCCTTTGGTATTGGCGTTTACTTCAAAAAATGGATGCCAAATAGATGCCAAATAGGAAATGGCACAGTAGAGAACTCTGGAGGACTTAACTGGTGACTGGTCTTTTTGTAGAGGTAACCTCATATTTTGATTTCTTTCATCCTATCTATGAGCCAATTGGCAATCCAGCAGGTGACACAGAATTTTGTCGTAGTTGATTTAGCTTTTATAGGTTCATAGGTTCATACTAGGCTATCTGCCCTAGGGCATTTATAAGCCTAGCCAGAGTGTGTTTGGCTTTCGCCACCCATTTTAAATGAATTTTGCTATGCCCTTTTTCGAGGTTAGTATACTGTGTCTCTAACAGTGACACAGAAGTGATACCCGGGGTAAACCTGCTATCTCCCATCCACTCATCAAGATTCCTCTTGAAGAGAGTCAATGAGGGACTCTGCCTAACCTGGACTGGGATTTTATTCCAGAGTGAAGGGAGCCTCTGGGTTATGAATCTGTCCCTCCAGCATGTCCTATTTATTTCATTGCTGAGGTTCAAGTCTCTCGAGCGCGTAGCTCGATGGGATTTGGATTTTCTGAGGTGCAGCATGTCCATTAATTCTGGGTTGGACATGGCTTTATACATCAGGCACAGATCGCCTCTGAGCAGGCGGTATGCCACTGAGTAGAGCTGGAGTTTCTTTAACCGGGCAGCATATGGCATCTGTTTGAGCCCTTTGATCCTCTTGGTGAGGTACTTTTGGGGTCTTTCCAGTTGCTGCAGGTGTCTGGTAAGGTACATCCCAAAAGGGGCATTGTACTCAATTATGGGCCTGATGAGGGATGAGTAAAGAGGCATGATGACCTCCCCTGATCTAGATGTGAATCCCTTCATGATTAGGTGGGCTATATAAAATGTTTTTCTAACCAGTTTGGCCATGTGGTTGTCAAATGAGAGATTGCTATCAACTTGGGTCCCCAGGTCCCTAATTACTACTTCCGTACTTAATGGATTACCACCTATGTGGTAATTTGTGGGCAGTTTGTTTTTGCCAAAGGGGATGACTATACACTTTTTGGCATTTAGCTTGAGGCCATGGCTCTAGCACCAGTTGTCTGTTTCTGTGAGGCCCTTTTGTAGGATGCTTGTGTCAGCTGGAGAGTCGATTATGGCGCCCAGTTTGCAGTTATCTGTGAACTTGGTCAGCCACAGTCCTTCAGTGTTAGCCTGTACCTCCAAGAAATATATACCGAACAAGAGAGGTCCCAGGACTGAGCCTTGTGGGATGCCACTTGTAACTGGTTTGGAGTCTGACATGGCTCCAGCAATTCTAACCATGTGGGTTCTGTCCTTGAGCCAGTTTGCAACCCATCTAGTGACATAGGGGTTTATATTTAAGCTGGTGAGCTTATCTATAATGCCCGAGTGGGGTATTGTATTGAAGGCTTTTGCAAGGTCCAGGTAAGCTGTGTGGACCACCTTCCCCTCGTCAATGGCCTTGGTGACTGTTTCAAAGAAATCGACCAGGTTTAAGAGGTAGGATCTGCCCTTAACAAAGCCGAACTGGGTAGGATCCAGTGTCAGTAGGTCCCCAATATCTTTATTTATGAGGTCCATGATGATCCTTTCCATAGCTTTGCAGACCAAGCTAGTCAAGCTTATGGGGCGATAGTTTCCAGGATCCGTTAAGGCACCACCTTTGTAGAGAGGGACCACTGTTGCTGTACGCCACTCTTTGGGTACATATCCTGTAGTAAGGCTGAGATTGACCAGTAGTTTTATGTTTGGGTTTAGTTCTTCTTGGAGTTCATGTAGGACGTAGCCCGGGACACCGTCTGGTCCCATTGATGCTGTGTTTTTTGCTTTGGAGAAGGCGGCTCTTACTTGAGCACCTGAGATGTCAGGGGGGCAGCACTCTGCTGGGATAGATATTTGCCCTTTTGGTGGGGAAGGGGGGGGGAGTTTGCACTGACCCTGTCAGCTAACATGTTGGCAATGTCTGTGAGTTCGGTGTACTTTTTGTCATTTTGGACTAATTCTGAGCATATCTGGGAATTCCCACCCAGGTTCCTAACATAACTAAAGAAAGCCTTGTGATTATCCTTAGTGTTCTGTGCAATTTTTCTCTCGAAGCTGGCCTTAGACAATTTTATGAGTGCCCGTAGTTTTTTGCTAATACTGATCAGAGATGCCTTCCCTTTTTGGGATTTTGCTCTATCATGTAGTAGCTTCCTCCTTCTATTGTATAGTTTGTTTATGGCTGGGGTCCACCAGACAGGACGCCTAACTTTGGAGGATTGGGTCTTGGTTTTATTTGGCATTGCATGATCCATGCATTCCTGAAGGTGTTCATAGAATGCGTTTATAAAGGATTCTGCGGTCTGGACCGTATTTTTCACAGGCCCGGGGGCTTTGAAGGATTCCACCTTGGTTTTGAGGAGTGTGAAATTTGCTTTAGAGAAGTTTTTCACTGTGGTTTTCTGGGCAGGGGCTGGGGTCGGGATGTGAATATCTAGTGAGATTAGTTTATGGTCTGATCTTACCAGTGAGGGAGACACTTCTGGTCTGGAGCATAGAGTCCCCATGTTGGTGATGATCAGGTCCAGTATGTTTTCCAATCTTGTGGGAGTGGCAACAAGTTGTTCCATAGCATTTGAGTTTATAAATTCTAGGAACCTTTGGGCTAGGGTGTTGGAGCTAGAGTAATGCTCCCAGTCTATGTTAGGATAGTTGAAGTCACCCAATGTAATGGTGCTTGGAGAAACCTTCATATTTTCCAGTGTTCTCAGGAAGGCCGAGTGGGGTTCCTGGGTTTGGGAGGGTGGTCTGTAGCAGGCTATAAACTGGAAGGCAGTTTTACCCACTGTTAGTTGCACATGGATAGTCTCTGATGCTTCATGCTGTGCCACCAACCTGGAGGTGTGGGTATCTTTGACGAATATTGATACTCCCCCTCCTTTTGTGGTTCGGTCCAAGTTTTGGGGCTGAAAAACATGGTATGAGGTATAACCTGGTATTGCTGGGGTGCTCTCGGGAGCCTTGAACCAGGTTTCTGTTACTGCACAGATATCGATGTTCTCCATGCTAAGGAGAGTTTCAAGTGCGTGCATCTTGAGGTTTAGACTTCTGGCATTGAGTAGCATTACTCTTAGTTTCTTATCCCTTGTGATACCTATGGAGGTGGGTTTGTCTTTTGAGCCTTTCCTAAAAAAGGCACTATGGGGGTGGCAAGAGTCTTTTCCAGTATCTGAAAGCCCAGGGGTGACAAGTGCAAGCTGTCCCTAGCGAAGCATCATGGCTTGTTGAGCATGTCATCCCAGGCAGACAGGCATTGGATCCCCTTTGAATGACACCAATACTTAAGCCAATTGTTGAAATTGTTCATCTTGTCTTCATATTGTGGCATCATTCTTGGTGAGGGTAAGAGGCTAGTCAAGGTCAGGGTCATACCGGCCTGGGCTACATGCTCAGAGAGCTCCTCTATGTCTCTTTTCATGTAGTCCAGGGAGGTACGTCTCAGGTCATTCACATCAGCATGGACAATGACTGAGTCATATTTGTACTTGCCTTGGAGTGACCTGAGTGCTTGTGTTATGTGGCGGATCCTAGTGCCCGACAGGCAGCTCACCGTGACCTTCTCCTTGTTCAGCCTGGTGAGCGGGACGTCAGTGTGCCTGACGATAGAGTCACCTATTACAAGTGTATCAGGTGTGCTGCTTAGCCTTAAGGGCTGTGACTGTTTGGCACACTGGCTTTGTGAGCTATGTGTTGCACGTGTTTTGTTTTGGAGTAGCGGTTGCTTGGGTGTCTGCTTTGGAGGTCTCTGCTGCTTAGGCAGATTTTTATTTAGAGCCTCCGAGTATGTTTTTGTGTGTTTATGTGTTTGGTTTGCTGTCGTGGTAGGTCTATGTGAGACTGGAATTGTAGTGAGTGTGGTTTCCTTCTCCTCCTGACTGGTTACGCCAGTACTGAGTTGAGAGAGCTTAGCCTCCAGTTTGGCTATATGGTTGCATCTCTCATGTGTTGGAATTTGTTGGGAGGAGGAGAGGGTTGTCTGTATACATGAGGCAGTTGTAACATTGCCTCAAGATTCCCAGATTCACCAGCTGGACCAGAGAGGAGATTGACAACTAACCTCTGGACATGCTAGAATAGTATTGAGAATTCCTTTATAATTGAAAAAAAGGGCCAGTGGGGAACAAAGTACTCAAGGGGAGTTTGTGAGGGTGTAGTGCTTTTAATTTTTTAGTGCTGACTTATATAATTGCTTTAGTGAGCAAGTGCCAGGCTTTAGAGTGGGAATAGGGTGTTTATTATGAGAACTAGATCAGTTCTAAGGGAAAAAGTGAAGAGCAGACTTTGTGGAGCCGAGAATGGTTTAAACCCAATTAAGCGGTGCTGCCCGATGCTGCTCTATGTGCAAAATCGAGCAAAGCCGCACTAAAACGGGTTTTATACAGGGGGACTTGAAAGAGCTAGAAATTGGCCCAAAACGGCCAATAGACTACCAGATTCTTTTGCTGGGAACAGTCCTCCAGGGATAGATAGGCTGCTCCAAGCTCCCCACTGCCAATGGTGAACAAAGAAGCCTCCCTTTATCCAAGAAAGGAAATGGGCAACACAGGAACTTTCCAAAAGTCCAGAATACAGTAAAGCCTGTATTTGGACTACTCTAGGTCAGGAAAGACTGGAAACAGGGATAATTTTTTTTTTTTTTGCAACAAACAGCAGGAAAATGCAATAAATATGTAACACAGGCTAGCGCACTTGAGTGTGTAGCCTCAACAGGTAAAAGCAACAAACAGGACAAACTTTAAAAGTGCAGGTGCAAAAACAACTTTAAACAGTTTAAAACAGTTCAAGAAGCAGAAATCTTTGCAGTTTAGCTAGATCGGACAGTCGCCCAGGTAGTAGCAGGAAAACAAACACTTTTATCAGGTTAGCAGTCGCTCGTTTAGCCTCTCTGCTGCTAGCACCACTCTGCAGGACCACAAGGAGCTTGGCTGAGTAGTAACAAGTGCAAAAACCGTGCCAAAGTGGGTTTTATACAGGGGGACTTGAAAGAGCTAGAAACTGGCCCAAAACGGCCAATAGACTACCAGATTCTTGTGCTGGGAACACTCCTCCAGGGATAGATAGGCTGCTCCAAGCTCCCCACTGCCACTGGTGAACAAAGAAGCCTCCCTTTATCCAAGAAAGGAAATGGGCAACACAGGAACTTTCCAAAAGTCCAGAATACAGCAAAGCCTGTATTTGGACTACTCTAGGTCAGGAAAGATGTGAAACAAGGATAATTTTTTTTTCTTTTTTGCAACAAACAGACTACCAGATTCTTGTGCTGGGAACACTCCTCCTTTTCTACTATGTCTGAGTGGGGAATTGTGTCAAAAGCTTTGGCCAGTTTGAAGTATGTACCATTTTGCCTTCATCCTTTGCTTTGTTGACCTTTTCAAAAAATCCAGCAGGTTGAGTAAGAATGACCTGCCCTTGATTAAGTCAAAATGAGACTGGCTCAGTGTTTGGAGGTTCCCTATGCATTGATTAATTAGTTCTATGAAAAGTCCATGGCTTTGCATATGAGGATGGTCAGATTTATCTGTAATTGCCGGGGGTCTGTGGAAGGTCATCCCTTATGCAGGGGAATGACTGTAGCTGTTCTCCTTTAACTTGGTACAAAACCTGTAGGGAGGCTGAACTAGAACAGTGTTGATAGGGGTGTAGCTAAATTGTGCTTCATGCTATTTAAGATGCATCCAGCGAAATTGTCAGGACCCATCAATTCCATATTTTTAGATTTTGATAGCTTTTTTAGGACTTGGTCTTGTGCAATAGTTGAAGGTGAGCTAGTTTCAGGTATATCTTGAGGGACAGATGGAAGGGAGAGATGGGTAAAGTTAAAACTGAATTTATCAGCCAGTAGTTTTGCTGTATCTTCAGCCTCAGTATATGTAACATTATTTATAATCAGCTTAGTGCATTGCTTTGTCTTTGGCTTAGGTAGCTATTTTTCCTCAAATCTGACTTTGGTAGATTTTATTAAGCTCCTGAGTTTATTTTAGTGGTGATGGCTCTAACGTTCTAGGAATTGCTCTTCTTAGTTTTGGTCAAAATTCTTTTCCTTGTTGATATTATGGTTCTACCATGTGGTTTTCTTTCTGGGTTTTGCCCTACGTTTGGTTCTACTAGTTACAGCTGCATCTATGTACTGTTTACGTGCTGGTATCGGGTGGTGGCATATAGTTCTGTGTATTTAGTGGCGTTAACTGAGTTTGGTGGGGATTTGAAGCTTCTCAATGAATCACTTAGGAGTAGGTAGTTTGTATTAAAGAAATTTCTAAAAGCACCTTGGGTGGAAACTATCTCTGGTTTAAATTTTATAATCCCTTATGTTTCTTTCTCTGTGTAATGGAATGGGTCTACTTTAAAACACTGACATGCAAAACACCGATGCCGAGAACACAGAGACCAGAAGATAGACAACTGAGATGACCGACAGTTTAAAAGCACGAAACTTCACATGCCCGACAAACCACAATCCCGACAATCAACAAAACAAAATAAATACCTTTTGCAAAAAACACACACACAACACTAGCACAACAAAAACCTTACAAACCTACACTAAACCTTACATACACAACTATCTATGTGTTAACCTTAACCCAAATCCTAACCCTAAGGTCCGTCACTATCGCACACTCACCTAACCCGCGCCCTAACCCTAACTCACTTAACTCGCCCCTAACCCTAAAGTCTGTCACTATCACACACTTACCTTAACATGTCAGTGTTCTTGGCGTCAGGCTTTTAAACTGTCTGTCATCTCAGTTGTCGATCTTCTGGTCTCGGTGTTCTCGTCGTCGGTGTTTTGCGTGTCGGTGTTTTAAAGTAGATCCAATGGAACATATTCACCTCGTCTCCCATTAATGAAAACATGCATCAATGCAGGATGGGCACTGACCAAGTAAGTATCAGAATGACTGGGAGAACTGATCCCAAAAGGATCTGCTGAGAAAAGGACTACCTTCCAGCGTATACCCATAGAAATACCAGCCACCAACCTAACACTATGCAACTTAAAGCAACCCAAAACCTTTTGAAATTCAATATGGACTCCATCAGTACATTGAAATCCTTTAATTGGTCTGTCCTAAAAATCTCTTCAACTCCGTGATAATCAATACTTTTAATACCTTATTTTTAAATACTTTAAACAGCCACTTCCTACTCCTAAAAAAAAAAAAAAAAAAAAAGTGAAAATTAACCACGCACCATGTCTCAATACCTAGACAAAATCTACAATGTATAACACAGACAAAGTTTGGAAAGAATGGCTTAAACTTAAAACTCTCTGTAAACTGCTGCTTTATAGAGAAGGAGTGAATGAATCAAACTTGAATCAAGCATACCCCTAAATCAAACATGAATCAAACATACCCTTATTCATCACATTGATTTGCTAGGTAGCAATATTCATTGAACGTGGATACCTGCCTATTTACTTAGAAACATTCAAGCTGATGTGGTATGTTGGGTCTACCTGATTTAACTGAAACCTTCAAACGCCGACAATGAGACGACTGACACCAGAAAATCGACAATGGAGAAGACCGAAAGTTGAAAATCCGATGCTGAGAACACCGACATGTTAAGGTAAGTGTGCAGTAGGGACGGACATTAGGGTCAGGGTGCAGGTAAGGTAAGTGTGTGATAGTGACGGATGTTAGGGTTAGGGTGCGGGTCAGGTAAGTGTGCGATAGTGACAGACTTAAGGGTTAGGGGCGGGTTAAGTGAGTTAGGGTTAGAGTGCGGGTAAGGTAAGTGTGCGATAGTGACAGACTTAAGGGTTAGGGGCGGATTAAGTGAGTTAGGGTTAGGGTGCGGGTAAGGTAAGTGTGCGATAGTGACAAACCTTACGGATAGGGTATGGGTTAAGGTTAGTGCATAGATAGTTGTGTATGTAAGGTTTAGTGTAGGTTTGTAAGGTGTTTGGTGTGCTTGTGTTGTGTGTGTATTTTTCAGAAAAGTTATTTGTTTTGTTGATTGCCGGGATTGTGGTTTGTCGGGCATGTGAAGTTTCGTGTTTTTGAACTTTTGGTTTTGTGGGGTCGGTTATTTCGTTGTCGGTGTTTTGGCATGTCGGCATTATCAGGTTGACCTGGCATGTCAGCATTATAGTAGATTTGTGCCTATTATAAGAATTACATCAAGCATTACAAACAATGTGGGGGAGACTATTGCAGAGAGGATAAGTAAAGGTAAGTTTGATTCATTCACCCCCATTTTTTCTGTACTGTTCAGCAAAGATGTTTTTGGTTCCATTAACATACTGAGGCAGAACTGGGACATTGTTTTTTTTGAGGAGGTAAAGAGATTCTAGGAACTGCCCCAGTGATAGGTATTCCAAAGGAAAGAACATTAAGACCCTGTTAGAATTACCCATTAGTTATATAAAATCTATGGTGACTAATAGTTGCTTGCATAAATGAAGGTCCTGCAAAATGTGCTGATAAATTTTAACAGAACTATCCCATGTCCAGGGAGTTGCAACCGTAACACCTAGACACATAGGTTCATAGGTTCATAGATTAGTACTAGGCTAACTGCCCTTGCGAGGCATTTTAAGCCTAGCCAGTTATCCCTTGTGAGACTCAAACCCTGCACCTTGTGTTTGTAAGACAAACACCTTAACCATTAGGCCACCCTCCCAATCCCCACATGGTATACTTGGCTACCTGCAGCTCCTGCAGAGCCTTTTACATAGGGAATACTGTCAGAAACCTTAAGGACAGGATCCATGAACATATGTATGACATGAAGAAAAGGAAAACCACCAATGCCTTATTTAGACATACTCTGGATTTCCCAAAATACAAAAAAATCATGTTCTTCATTATAGACAGGGTAAATATGACAAACTTTAGTGGGGACTTAGACACACAACTTGAGTTCAAAGAACTAACTTGGCAACTCAGACTTAATGCAGCTGGTGCTGCAAGCATTAATAAAGCTGTTTCTATTTCTAGCATTTTAAAGACAAAAGCAGCATTTGTGTGATTTTTTTACTTCAAGTTCAGCACGTTTCAGTGCAGAACTGTGCATCTGATTGATTTAGCTGTATTTCATTATTTAGTTTATCTAACACAACTAGACATTTCAGGTCTGGTTCTTTAAGAAATTGTATTTGGTAATTGAGTGACATCGTAACTTATTCTTCTGATTCAAATTTGATTGGATGAATTGTTTGTATTTAATTTTTTTAATGACATACTGTAAATCTGATGAAGTCTTCATGTTTGTAAGATGAAAGCGTTCAGTCTGTGGTTTTATTACTTTAAAATTTGTTGAAGTGCATTGAAGTTTGTTGTGTAGTAGCGGTTCCTCTTTTTGTTTTCTTTTTTTATTTTTGTCAGTTATTAGTTTGTTTTTCAGTTTCAAATGCTCACCATGCCTCCCAACTGTCCCCGATTTTGACAGTAATTTTGGCTCTGTCCCTTATAATCCATCCTAAAATTGGTGATGTTTGGAGAAAAGGTGGGGAATTACATTTCATAAATAATGACAAATAGCAATAATTAGAGTTCTTGACTTTTACTTCAGAAAATGTACATTCATTCACATTCTCTTATTTTGCAAATGTCTCAAGTTAATAGTAATAGTGATAATATTTTAAAATTGTCTATGATTGCCTTTGATTATTTCTAGATTTGTCCCCATTTCTGTTGAGATTTGTCCCAGATTTGTTGGCAGTATGATTCTCACATTTATGGAGATGCCTTTCCTAAAGACATACTACCTGGGGGGGGGGGGGGGCAATAAAGCCATAACATTTCCATTAATAGATGTTCAATCCAATTTATTGAAAGTATCAATATATTGTTATGTCATTATATTTTATCCTCATTGTCATCTCTGGCTTGATCACTCCATTTAGCACATCCAGTGGATTGCTACCACATAGAGCCAGACCTGATTTTCTGTAAATTACTTTCATGATGTCATCTCAGTTTTCTGTTTCCAGCACTGACTGCTTATAATTACATGAAAGGAATAGGTCCTTTTTATGTTATATTGGGCAGCTGTTCCATCAAAACAAACATTCAGGCACTTGATGGTAAGCTTTATGCATCAACATTAAAAATAAAATGGATTTGAAAATTATGCTATAAACTCCTCTTTAAGTGGATCGCCATTTATTTCCAGTTAGGTGTGAGGCAGTTGTTCCCGTCTTGATAAACAACTGCGATATCCCAGTGCTGCAAACTTTGAGGTATTGTCTAGGCTTAATTTCTTTTGGTTGTAAAATATTACTTAAAGCTCACCTCACAAATTGCTAGTCTCCCTCTAGTCTTGAAAAACCTGCTGTTGATCATAATTAACTTTTCTTATCAAACCCCCAAAGAACAGATAATTTGGTGTCCACTGCATTAGTCAAGAGATTCTGCTCATGTCAACAGCCTCTCTCCTCGCATGGTTTTCTTTACCTTTCACCAATCAGTGCACCTCAGGAGTATCTGGGGAACCATTATTCCAGTTTCTAAAGCTTTGCTTTTTACACAGCGAGGCAGATGGAATGTGGAATAAGTTAAAAAGCTTTCCCTTAAAATGTCAATGAACTTCATATGAACTTGTCTATATTCTCCTTTTTCAGTTTTTCCTTTCTTGTCTTATCTTTCGTACATCTTCAAGATTATCTCTACTAAACATACTGTATGAACAACAATCACATTTTACTACCGGCTATACTTCTAATTGTATGTCTAAACCACTATGCTTATGTAAATATCTTATGCAATCATGTTATCTGCTATATTTTTTAGCTGTATGTGTAAACCACAATTCTCATGTAAATATTTTATGTATAGTATGTTACTAATTGTTTCTGGGGCTTTTCTCCCCATGCCTCCAATGAAAACGGACAGTTCTTTCCAGTCGGACCTCCCCGGTAAACAAATGTAAAATAAATAAATAAATAAACTTTTAAATAAAAAGTGCATGTCAATATAGAACACCTACTATAGTTACAAAGGTAAAAAGGTAGGTAAAGTACTCTTAATAAAATTCAAATTTTAAATGATAGCATCAGTAGTAATATTTACTCATATTATTCAAATAAAAGGTTCAGATTAATAATCTAGTTCTTTGCTAAGCAATTATTAACATCTGGTGCATCAAATGAGAACAGACAGCATTGCTTGGTTAATTTTGTACCCCATTTATAGCATGTTGGGAAATAATGTAAACACTTACTCCAGCCATCTTCACCAGTGATTGGTCAAAATATTAAAAAATTTCCAACTTGACCATCTCACTGAGTATCCGACTCTCTGTAAGGAATTTATTGACTTCAATGTCTTCAGGGTTCACAGTGTATTTTTCATAAAAGACCTTAATTTAAAATGTAACATTTAAAAGCAATACTGTTTTCAAGCCAGCTTAATACCTTAGCTGCTTTACTACTTTGAATGAAACTATCTTCTGACCGGAGTAAACTTTACACACACAGTGCTATATAATTCCAGATAGTTTTGAGCCATCACAACTATTCCCTATGAGTATCAAGTAACTTAATGAAGCAATTACCACAGCTAATCATGTGTCTGTGTGTCTGTGTGTGTCTGTGTGTGTCTGTGTCTGTGTCTGTGTAGTGGTGAGTTTCACCAACAGAGTACATGCCTTTCTGTTTCAATGAGTTATATTGTTTCTACTGACTGATTGTGTCAATCAGATGCTGTTTAATATGATCTCAGGGTATGAAGAGCAATTAAGCATTGGTGTCAGAGAAAGGTGGATAAAAATCAAAAGACAGCGTAGCCTAAATTAGGAGTTAGAAAAAAACCAGAGGAGTTGATGAAAAGAGAACTGCAGGCCCAGAGCAGCAGCATTGGAAGAAAGACATTTACAAAGGATTGTTTTCCAGACGAGATACTTGGAGCCCTTTTGCCTGGAAGTAGATTAGAACTAGAGACTTTGAGTTTTTGATTGTATGAATTTCCTACATATCTACATGATACTGTACATTTTTTTGTTACAGACCACAGCACAGATGCATACACATATATATATATATATATATATATATATATATATATATATATATATATATATATATATAAATGAGAATATATACTTTATATATATA
Source organism: Protopterus annectens (assembly GCF_019279795.1). Classification (NCBI taxonomy): domain Eukaryota; kingdom Metazoa; phylum Chordata; order Ceratodontiformes; family Protopteridae; genus Protopterus; species Protopterus annectens. The sequence continues at coordinate 1,267,396,846 of NC_056746.1, forward strand.
TATATATATATATATGTATATGTATATATATATATATATATATATATATGTATATGTGTATATATATATATATATATATATGTATATGTGTATATATATATATATATGTATATATATATGTATATGTATATATATATATATATATATATATATATATATATATATATATATATATATATATTATATGGGTCAACTTCACATGATCGAACATCCAGATGTTTGACTTTCATATGGCCGAGACCAGACGATCGAACATTTGAATGTTCGAAAATGTGCAAAAAATAAATAAACAAACAAATAAAAAAAATTAACAGTGCTAGCAGGGGGGAAGCCACTCTGAACCCACCACACCCCCTGCTATTTAAATATACCAACTCCGAGATCGCACTACATTGCGGTAAAAGGAAATCTTCCCATTCTGGGCTCTATGGAGATCCCCATTCAGACCATTCGAACTTGTAAAAGTTCGATCATATGGTCTCAGCCATATGAAAGTCAAGCTTTTAAAAGTTTGACCATCTGAAGGGGACCCATATATATATATATATATATATATATATATATATATATATATATATATATATATCTGTGTTTTGGTATCTGCTTGATGCTGTTGGAGGAGGAATCCTTTAGCTACCAGATGTTTCATTACTCTCGTGGCCCTGGGGTGCTTCTTGTCTCAGCATTCCATCAGTCTGATGTACCTGTGGGAGGTAGTCTAGTTCATAGGTTCATAGGTAGGTACTAGGCTATCGGCCCTAGGGCCTATACAAGCCTAGCCAAAAAGGTGCCCTGGCTTTTGCCACCCAAGAAAATTATTTTTCTGTGCCACTGTCGAGCAGGGCCACAGAAGTGATCCTGGGGTGAATTTCCTATTTCCCATCCAATCAAAATTTTTCTTGAAGAGTACTAATGAGGAGCTTTGTTTGATATAGATAGGTAGTTTATTCCAGAGTATAGGAAGTCTCCTGGATAGGAATCTATCCCTCCAGCATGTTCTGTGTATTGTGGTGACAAGGTGTAGGTCCCTAGAGCATGTAGCTTGGAAGGATTGGGACTTCTTTAAGTGGAGCATGTCCAACAGCTCTGGGTTTGACATAGCTTTGTATGTTCGGCAGAGATCACCTCAGAGTAGGCGATGTGCGATGGAGTAAAGCTGGAGTTTTTTGAGATGGTTTGCACAGGGCATCTGTTTGAGGCCAGTAATCTTTGTGATGTATTTCTGCGGCCTTTCCAGTTGTTGTAGATGTCTTGTAAGGTACATACCAAAAGGGGCATTGTACTCTATAATGGGTCTAATGAGTGATGAGTAGAGGAGACCAATGACCTCTTTTTTTCTGGATGAGAAACCTTTTGTGATGAGGTGTGCCACGCAGAAGGATTTCCTGACTACTGTGGCGATGTGATTATCAAAGGAGAGTCTAGTTGTCCTTAGTTTTAAAAAGATAATGACAAGAACTCAGTTCCTGTTCCAGTAAAAGTTCCTTTATTAGCAGATTTGGCAGATGACCACTGCTTATAAGACCAAATACAAGTTGTTTCTTCTGGGTTTTTACTACAAATTTTGTAAGTGAGGTAGGCACCTCCCATTACATCATAGGGGTGTATGGGGGGAGAGTTAAGCTGTATTGAAATGCCCCTAATGTCATGGTGGACCAGACCTTGTGTGCTTGGGGTGGGGTTCCAAAGAAAATTAGTGTACTTTTGAAACAGTTTGTTAAAATAAAACTATAACAATATATTTCAATATGTTTTCAGGAAAATCATTTAAAAAATCATTAAACTTCATAGTTCTATGCTTCCCTAAATGTAGTGGATCTAAACTTGGAACATAAACTTTATGAATGTTGATACCCATATTGGATTCTCATAGCTACATAAGTCATAGGAATGAGCAGCCTAACTGGCTGTTGTGCTTCTAAGGTTGCTCCCTAAAGCCTTGATTATGAGGAGGGTGAGGGAGAAGAATGTATGTTCAGACAAGGGAAATCAGGATCAGAAAAAAACTCTGTTAAAAAGTCTGGCGATAAATGTAATAACAGCTGGTGCTTTAAGTTTATTGATGTATGAAGGTGGAAAAGTGGGTAGACTAGCGTGTGTGGGCAAAAGGTGGGCAGATGGACCTGGGCTGGTCTTATCTAAGTATTAACCAGGTTACTTCCAGTAATATGCTATATTATAATAGTGAATACCATTTAAACTGATATACAGTGACCACATATAAATCATAACAGCTGACAAAAATTGAAAAAAAGTGTGGCTAGAGGGCTCATACTGAAGAGGTATAGCCACTTGGTGGGGAGAAGGTGATGGACGGGCAGAAAATCAGCAATCCAGGTGGAAGGTAAACCCTGTTGGGCCTCAGGCCTAAAGTCCCTAAGTCCAGTAGTCTAATTGTGAAGTATATACCGATAAATATAAAAGACTTAAGCAGTGTATATAACCCAAAAACTGACAGGACCTGGCTAAACCAAAGTACAGAGACTGTAAAACTATGCACATTCCCTAGTACTGGATCCCTCTTTACCCATTAGCTGTGACCTATTTTTTCAATAATTTTTTTAAATATATTAAATATTTTTTTGAAAGTTTTTATTAGATTTTAACTAAACAAATTGATCATGGTAGCGTTGTCGCCTCACAGTAAGACGCTGTCCGGTTTGATTCTCAGCTAGAGCGTCTTCTGCGTGGAGACATGCTTGAATGGGCGTACCTTCGTTGAAGGTTGTGCATCAGGGCTGGTAACTCGGCACGTAAAAATCAACTACCAATCATTAGCGGGCCGGAGTTCCGCTGTGGCGACCCCTAACTGGGAAAAGCCGAAAGACACAACAACAACAACAACAACAACTAAACAAATTGATCATGATAATAATTGTATTTAGAAATTTATAAGCATAAAAAAAGAACAATATGAAGAAGAACAAAAAAGAACAACTATTTACAAGAATGTCTACTAACTATGAAGAATCTCAAAAAATTCATATACATTACAATTGATATGAGTGTAGCTATTTTTGTTTATCAAGCAGTTCCTCGAAATTTGTCCATGTACTATTGTAGGAGGTGATTCTAGTAGATCTTAATTTAATGGTGATAATTTCCAGATGACATACTTCATTTGCAATATTTGTGAATTCTTTGAAACAGGGTCTAACTTCATTGTTCCAATTCTTGGTTAAAACATTCCTCACAATTGATTAAATGGACCATAAAAGAGGGAATTTCATTATTTTAACACAAACATGTATAGGGGTATTAAAAAGAATTAATGAGTTAGATAAAACAAAACTGTCCTCAAATAAAGCATGTAAAAAAAGATGAATATTATATGTAGACTAAGCTGTGATAGACATCCTGAAAAGTGTGCTTCCAACCCTTTTGGAGGTTTATATCAGAGGCTAAATGAGTCGGGATTTCCACTGGCCAAGTCTCCATTAGATTCCTCCTGCATAGCTAAATTTCAAAGAGAAAATGACACCGCGGAAACCCTATCTCCAAGTCTGGAGATATATGCCATGGACAATAGTTCAACTGTATTTGATGGTTTGGGACATGTGGTGAGGTATACAAGAGGATGTAAAACTGTAAGTAGTGCTAGAGTTATACAACGTATTAAAATGATAATTAACATGACAGCAGTTGATATTACTACCAGGTATCCACATTGTAAAATTGTGAAATTATGGCCAGTAAATTCCTTGCATATCAAATATAGACATTAGAACTATAAAAGAAATAAACGTGGTGTTACAGGTATTCTAGGCACTGCACTAGGTGCAGTCGGAACAGGGACTGGATTCTTAAACAGTGTAGATATAGATACCCTATGTGACAAATTGGGTCGTTTGGGTACTGACCTAAATATGGCCTTTAAACTGCTAGCAGATCATGATCCTGAACTGGGACAAAGAACTGTAGACAGTATTTTAACTCAAACTATCATGTGGAGGTGGATTGAACACAGTAATACATATACAGAACAAATTTTAAATAACCTCACAGCAGAAGTAAATCAGACCTTTTGTATCTTATCTCAGTTGGCTGCTAATCAGCAATATTTGCAATTTGCCCAAGTTTGGGGGGCTAAAAAGGCAACCCATTGGCAAAGAGAACTGCAACTATATCACTGGTTGAAGCCAATAGACTTTACATGTGAAAATAAGTCTTGTATACTGATTTTTGACTACCTTGCTAGTAAAAAAGGGACAAAGCAGGTCTGTCCATTACATTGCTCTTGCAATTTGGAAATAATTGGTGGGTACCTCAAACTGAGTCTGCTTTGATTGATTATAATGAAGTACCCATTGATTTGGCAGGTTGTGAAACCTGGCCCCAGGGGTGGGTAGGCATGATGGTGAAAAGGAAGCCTCACCCATGCTTCCATAATGGAACTGGGGAATGCACCTAGCACAGGTATGTAGTAAATGGTACAGACATCTACCAACTAAATGATACCACTGTTTGTGTAATATCCTCCTGTAAATTAGCCTGGAGTGATGGGATAATCAGAAATGGTGGAGCACACTATAAAAGTAATATCCATGCAATTATTGATTTTTGTACTGGGGAACTTATTAGATTGACTAGATGGATGGACATCACATTTAATGCTAGCATAGAACCATTACACACTTTTAGATGGCCATCTCTATTCCACCCGGACTTTCGACAGATTAAGGAGGAAGGACAAAAAGTGTTGTAACTATTAAATAAAACATTGAATGATGCGCATCAAACAGTGATTAAAATGATTAAAGATAAGGGTACCATTGTAAAAATTGCAAATGAAATACAGGATATAACTGTTTCGCAGCATATGTTGCCCGATGCAAGGGGTGGTCTGTGACGGATCCACACAGTCTACCTGGTTTTTGTTATGCCATGAGCCAAGTGCCACTGTGTATGTTTGATTATTGCTTGATCTGACATGCTGCTGCGATACTATATGCTACTAATATTGTAACAATACAGTATGCTTAAGAGTAGGCCTTGCTCACTGATTACTGGTATAACTGAACTTTTGTTGACCTGTAAGTTGTTTATTAGCTTAAAAGATGTTTACCAGAATATGGGGATTTCAAGGAGGAACTATATCACAAGTTTTGTGGGCTAACTGTTCTTCAGAAAAGGGAAGTAAGGCATAAGACCAGACATTACGAGACTTGTTTACAACTTAGGAAATTATCTGTAATTTTCTAAAATATTCCATCAACTCATGATGAGCTTGTGATCAATATGTCATTAGTTGAACCTATTGACCCTGTTGTTTGTTCAAGACTATAAAAAGCTCAAAGGCAAAAATGGAAATCATCATCATCTGGATTTGATCACAGCATCAGCCTGAACTGAGCATAGAGCCATTTTCCAGTGTTGGCCTTGCCTTGACTGAACAGATAGCTGCACTGAATAGGACTGAAGTCTCCCTATCAGTGGCAAAGATGATTTTGTTTATGCATATATTTGTAAGTACATGGTTTATTAGTTATACATGATTTATTAGTTTTCTGTTTATTTAGTAAGACTTTGTTTAATAAACTGTTAAGTTTGAGCCTTGGTGTCTTGTGTCATTTCTAATTCTGTAATAACCTCAGATTTTGAAGTAATGGACTAGTTCATAGGGGTATGTTGTGTCCAGTTTGGAAATGCCTCCTTCAATCTGCATCAGAAAGGCACCAAAGTGTCTGTTATCTCAGTGGTTGTTTTCTGGTTGTGCCATCCATAGATCATCTTATCAGGTACAGGTAGTCTTTTTTCATTGTTTTTCATTTTCGTAGGTGTAACAGTGAACCATATTAAGCTCCATCTTTGGCCTGTCCTGATATAGTTTTTAGGCTGTTCTCTAAATACTAATATTTGTTAGGCAATTATGTCCTTAGAGAGGATGCATTCCATTTTAATGATTGTTCATCTGCTCTACAGCACTGGTGTGCCGGAGAGCGCTTAACCTATTGGTGGCTGCTGTTTTTCATGGTATCTCATGCCATATTTGAATGCTAAATTAATTAGTCTACCTATCTACACTGAAATGCAAATTTCTAAAAACAAAATATCTTTATTTTATTTATTTATGTTTTGTTTTGCCTGTTTACCAGGATAATACACTGATTACAGTAGACCATGTGCAGGCACAGCCAGGATGAAGAAATTCACAAATATATATATATATATATATATATATATATATATATATATATATATATATATATATATATATATATATATGGGTCTACTTCACATAACCGAACACTCAAATGTTTGAAATTCACATGGCCGAGACCATATGACCGAACATTTGAATATTTGAAAATGTGAAGTAGACCCATAAAAATAAAAACACACACATTAAACTGTGTATAGCAGGGGGGCTTCACCCCCTTGCACCCCCCACACCCCCCTACTTAAATAAACCAACTCAGAGATCGCACTGCAGCAAGAACAAGGGAAATCTCGTGGTCCGTGCTGTATGCAATTTCCCGTTCAGAGTGTCTGTATTTCAAAACTTCGAACATATGGTCTGCGATCATATGAGTTTTGAAGTTTTGAATTTTGGCATTTATATATATATATATATATATATATATATATATATATATATATACATATACATACACTTTTTTTTTTTTTTTTTTTTTAAGAACTAATTCAGAGTCTCACAGACAATTGAAATAATGAGTAAATATTATTAACAGAGCAGAAAAACAAATTTGGATTCATTTTAGTAGTAAGCAAAGGAAGTAAGCAGCAGGTGAAAACAGAAGTTGAAGTAGAAATGATGTAGGTGAGGGAGAAATTAAGTGATATGTCCAGCGGGCAAGCATGTGCAGCCTGATTTCTGGTGGAGGTGTCTTTTAGTTGTCTTCTGAAAATTGTGAAGGAGATTTCCTTTCTGGGTGCGTGTGCATTGGGGATATTGGCAGAGTTTTTGTACAAGAATGGAGAAGGAATGGTCGGGTACAGTGCATTTTGGTTTGGATAGTCTGGAGTGAGGGAGTTAATTGGGAGAGGTTGTAAAGGTTGTATGGGGTGGGTTTATTATGGAATTTGGCAGCAGCAAGCAGGAAGGCTTCTGGATGAAGTAGTTTGAAAAGAAGATACCCTAGAAGTAGCTCAAATCTGTAAGAGACTGGGGGTAATCTGGCTTTAGAGAGGGTATTGTAGTGGTGCTCCTAATTTTGTGGAGGTAGTAAATGAATAGGCAGAATTTTTTTATATACTGTAGAGTGGATTTTTTTTTAGTCTTTTTAGAGGCTATGTTGAGAAAACCATATTAGTTATACAAAGAGGACTCCTTTGCTTATTGCCATTCTAGCTGGAGAAAAAGGAAGATATTTTCCAGGACCAGAATAAAAGACAATTGATCTTTTTCTTGGTGTTTTTAATGTGGTTATGGAAGTTAAGTGACTGGTCCAGCCATACATTTTGGTATTTAAAGGGCATGGATGTTTGTATTGGTTTACCTATATTTGAACAGCAAATCTTTGCAAATGATGTGTTGGTCCTATAGATGTAGTAATAGTATTTTTTGCAAGGGGCCGCCACCTGGGGAGACATCGCCTCTTTTACCTCTTTTTATATACTAACTAAACAGATGCACATCAGCAGAAATGAGAGACAACCTCTATATCCTAACGTAGCACTCCTTCACAAGGAGATGGTTCATCTGGAACAAAGAAGGACACCAAAACACGGTTTACACAAATGAGATTCTACTACCCAAAATATCTCCCTTGATATTGCAAATTCAGACATTCCTAGGTTTAGATTCCTGTTAGGCATCATCATATTCCATTTGAGTGGATTACAATGGATGTCACAAATTCATTGGTCATAATATTTGAACCCTCTCTCTTCCCCTCAAAATTCCAGAGATTGTTAGTCCTGTGTTTTTTTTTGGCTGGTTCCCACAAATCCCCTTAATAAGAACCTCCTTATCCTCCATACTCTAGAGGCCACATTGTCCATAGATGCATCTGCATTTGCAATATGAAGACACTTCAAAGGGTGGACATCTCAAGGAAAGTGATTTAATTACACATCTTGCTTATATATCACCATACTAGAGATGAGAGCAGTCATCTTCTCTTTAGACCTTTCAGGAATCCTTTGTTAGAAGTGTTGTATTGATTCATTCAGCATGTATAGCAGTAGTCTGGTTTATTAACAAATGAGGACAAACACTATCATATCACCTTATCCTGGGAAGTCATCAGAGTTTGGTATTGGGTGGTGAGGTTTCTGATATTCATAATTTCCATTCACAGCTGGGATAGGCCAGTTTCATGGCCGACAGTCTAAATTATTCTGTTGATGTGTCATGAGTAGTTCCTCAGGTCAGTAGAAGTGTCTGACCTCTTTGCCACTGACCAGTAGCAGCCAGATGTCCCACATTCTCCTCCTTAATCTTTCTGAGAAATGGTCACAGAAATGATGGCTTGTTTTTCTCTTGGACAGATGGTCTTCTCAGTGCTGCCCCCCTCCCATTTCCTATGATAATATGCTCTGAAACTTGCTTGGCTTCTTCATTTTTGGCAGCAGTAAGATTCTAAGGCCTCTCTAATGGAATGGTTTATACCATATCTTCCTCAGTAGATTGTTCTGTTTAAGGACATAGATGAGTAAATGGAAGAGATTTTCTCTTTGGGCAGCAGAATAGGGACAAGAACATTTTTCAGCTCCTGTTTCCCAAGTGTTGTACTATTTGTTAGAAACCTTCAACACAGGAGTCAGCTGGTTATCAATTAAGGCCCATCAGGTGACAATATATAATGCCTGCCTTGGTCAGATGTGCTTCTTTTTAACTTCCGTTAAGTACTGAAGGCCTTTTTAAAGGCATCTTGCTACTAGGTTCTCTGTTGAAGGGACCAGGTGCCTCCATGGGGCATTTGCTTATGCTGGTAAAGTTAATTCTTCCTCATTATGAGTCTGTGGCTTCAGCAGAACAAAAATTCTGGTAAGAAGTGGCCCATTATCTGTTACCTGGATGACTGATGCCACAGGCATTATATGTGATTGGTAGATAAAACTACTACCAGGCTACTTTGAACTCTTTCCTCTTTTGGGTGCATCATGCATGATTGTCTCTTCAGATCATATTTGCCATTCTTCATATTCAAATGAACCCAGGCTATGTTTTCCTTATTGGCTGGTTTTAAGTGAGAAGTCATTCACTTGGTCATAAACTTATTTTATTGAATTTTTAATTATTGCAATTTGTCCAAGTTAGTGAAATCATGGAGTATATCATATTAGGATTAAGTAAGGGTGTGTTGGGTGAAGTACCCTGCATGTAAGATTAAAAGGATTTTGTCCCTTCTATGAATGCCTTTTTGAAAACCTTTCTTTTTTACTGATATGTTTTATTACAATTTCCAAAATGCTTACAACATATAACAACAAATTTTAATGCAATAAAATAAGTGAGTAAATTGCAATACAAAATGTTTAAAAATGAAACAACAGTGTAACTGTTTACAGTATATACAAAGTGCCTGAGATCAAAATATTAATAATTAACACAAGGTAAGCATATTCGTTCTAAAAACAGATTAAGTTATAAATGATAAGATGAAAATTTTTCAGTTGGGACTAGTGCTTTCAACCAATGATTATTCATAAATTTATTAGGATAAATTCTGTTCTCTTTTACTGCTGTTTGTTTGATTAATGTGTCTTTCAGGAGGATAGGAAAATCTTCAAATTTTGATTCTGAAAGGTTCTTCCAATTTCTTGTAATAGTTGTCCAAGTTAGATAAGAAAAGTCATTTTTTTGAATTTTTTATTTCAAGAAAGTTGAATAGAACCATCTCTTTTGTTAAAATAAAGGAGTCATTCCATAAAGCATTAACAAATCTTGTACCTTTAGCCAAAATTTATGAACCATTAAACAGATATAAAACATATGTGACCAGTTAGTCTTAAGTTTTTTACATCTCCAACACTCAGAAACATTTTCTTTTCTCATGTTGGCTACCCTCACAGGAGGCAATAAAAGCTCTAAATAAACATTTCCAAATAAATAACCTTCAATAGAGGTACCAAAATGTGTTTTTAATAAATGAAATGAGTTGTGTTTTATTGTATTCAGTAAAAGCTATATGATATTATTTTGTAAAGAAATTCCAAAAATTATAAGAATCTTTAGCAAGTAGTGAATGTAATTTAGAAACTAAATTATCAAGTTCTCAATGTTTATCAATATTTCCATTTAAGATTTTAATCCATTCTGGAATCATAATACTTTTTGGGTTAGATAGAAGAGTGAACTTGGTTTGAATCGATGTTTAAACTAAATGTGCATAAGTTGTATCATTAAAATTAACATTAAACTCTAAGCATAAAGAGTGTGTAGATTTAAGCATATCTCCTTCAAAGCATTGATACCAACAACAACAAAAAAGCTCTCTCTGTTCTGAGTCAGGCAAAATTTTTCCCACCCATTTAAGTTGTCTTGTTAAATACCACTGTCTTTCTAGTTGCCCGCCTCTTATGTTAATCTGACAATATATCTCATTTCTCTCTACTTTCACTGGCTTATGTGAGTAATCACAAAATCATCATTTTTGAAATCCCACCCCTTCAATTATTTAAATTTATTGGCCTTCCTACAGTATTTCATAGTACCAAAATACAAAAGTGACCACCCCTTTCAATCCATTTTGCTGTTTTAAAAATAGTAACTCTCCACTAAACCTTAACTTTTTAAACAGGTAAAACTCAAGTTACCTACTTTCACATCTAACTTCTCTAGTGCACACTGCCGAGTGCATTCTTTTCAATCTTACCTTTAAGCATCCCTGTGACTAGCACTTTCTCTAATACCTGCTGGAAAGCACTAGGAAGCCTTAAACTCATACAAACACTGAACTCTCCTTGTTAACAAGGAGAAATTAATAGTAGGCACTAAACAGCCTATAATTGCAAAGTACCTTGCTAAGGAAACAGCTCCTATACTTTACAAAGAAAAAAAAAAGCCCCAAACCAGGCATGTCCAAGGGTCAGTTTCCGGGTGATTTCTCCTGTCCACCTGGTGAATCTGGGCATACTGGGGCAATGCAGCAATTGCCTCATGTATACAGACAACCCTCTCCTCCTACCACCCAACACTACAACCTGTGAGAGATGCACTTACATAGTCAAAATGGAAGCAAGGCTCTCTTCACCCAAGATTGTGCTAAACAGTCAAGAGGAGAAGGTTAACACCCACACTGCATCTCAAGCAACACATAGCCCTTCTAAACCCGCACCACCAACACCCACATATAGCAACACTAAATCCACATATGCAGAGGCCCTTAACTGTAACCTGCCCAAGCAACAAAGACCTCTGAAGCTGAAATGCAAACAAACACCAATCACAACCAATGTGTCACATAGTTCACAACACCAGTGTGCCACCCAGTAACAGCCCCTAAGGCAAGACAATGTACCTAACACTTTAGTCATAGGTGACTCTAGTCCAGCACACTGATGTCCCTCTCACCAGGTTGAATAAGGAGAAAATTACAGTCAGCTGCCTGTCGGGTGCCAGGATCCACCACATAACACATGCACTCAAGTCACTCCACAACAAGTACAAATATTACTCTGTCATTGTCCATGTTGGAGTGAATGACTTGAGACGTACCTCCCTGGACTACATGAAAAGAGACATGGAAGAGCTCTCGGATCATGTGGCCCAGGCAGGTATGACCCTAGCCCTGAGTAGCATCCTGCCTTCACCCAGAATGATACCACAATATAAGGATAAAATGATTGACTTCAACAATTGGCTAAGCTTATGGTGTCATTCAAAGGGGATCCAGTATCTGTCTGCCTGGGATGACATGATTGACAGACCACGATGCTTTGCCAGAGATGGTCTGCACCTGTCGCCCTGGGATTCAGGTTACTGGCTAAGGCTCTTGCCACCCTATAGTGCCTTTTTAGGCAAACTTCAAAGGACAAAACCACCACCGTAACAGGTACAAGCATGCAAAATCTGAAGGTAATGCTACTCAATGCTAGAAGTCTAAACCTCAAATGCACTCTCTCGAGGCACTCCTAAAAATGGAGAACATCGATATCTGTGCAGTAACTGAGACCTGGTTCAAGGCTCCAGAGAGCACCCCTGCAATACCAGGCTACAACTCTTACCACACTTTTCGGCCACCAAACCAGGACCAAAACACTAAAGGTGGAGGAGTGTCAATATTCACTAAGGATATTCACACCACCAGGCTAGATGGCCAACACAATGTGTCTGAAATTCTCCAAGTGCAACTAACACTAGGTAAGACTGCAATCCAAATTGTAGCTTGCTACAGATCCCCCGCCATACCCCAAGATTCTCACTACACCTTTCTAAACATACTGGAAAATATTAAGATAGAACCAAACACCCTAATACTGGGTGATTTTAACTACCCTGCCATTAACTGGGAAAACTACTCATGTCCCAACACCTTTGTAGCGGTTCTTGGAATTCATAAATTCCAACGCCCTGGATCAACTAATCCATAGTCCCACCAGGGCTCCAATATCCTAGACCTGGTCATTACCAACATGGCAAATCAATGCTCCATACCTATGGTCACCCCTCGTTAGTCAGGTCTGACCATAAGCTAATCACCCTTAACATCCACATCCCACCCCACCCCCAGTAAAGAAACCACCATAAAAACTTCTCCAAAGCCAAGTTCATGCTACTCAAGTCAGAAGTGACAAACTTCATGACACCCATGCAGACGGAACTGAAAGTTCAACTGCTGAATCCTACACTAAGGCACTGTCTGAGCACATCCACTCATGCATGAATCGTGCCATCCCAAATAGAACCAAAATGCTCTCATCCAAAAAAAGGAAGCCAATCTGGTGGTCCCGTGCCATAAACAAACTTTACAACAAAAGGAAGAAACTTTTGCAGAAAAGAGGAAAATCCCAGGATGCAAAAACTCCTTACTAGCCTCAGTAAGAAACTGAGATGCCTCATAAAATCCTCCAAAGCTAGTTATGAAAATAAAATTGCCAAAGATTCCAAAGACAACCCCAAAGCATTCTATAACTATGTCAAGAATCTAAATGGCAATGCTCAGATCTGCTCTGAGCTAAAACAGAATGGCATTAAATATACTGATCCAAAGGATATTGCCAATATCCTGGCAGATCGATTCAGTGCCAACTTCACCCCCTAAATGGCCCATCTCAATGCCGGAAGATTGCCAAATTCCAGTAATAACGGCCACACAGGTAAAAAACGCACTCTCTAAAGCCAAGAATACAGCATCCATGGGACCAGATGACATCCCGGGCTGTGTACTACATGAACTACAATATGAATTGGCACCTCACCTAAGTGTCATGTTTAATCATAGCCTCACCTCAGGTTTCATGCCCACTGAGTGCGCACAGCTACAGTTATCCCAATCCACAAGGGGGGATCCACCTTGGATCCCGGAAACTACCGTCTCATCAGTCTGACAAGCCTTATCTGCAAGGCCATGGAGCATATTATCATGGAACTTATAAACAAAGACATTGGCAACCTTCAAACACTGGACCCCACCCAGTTTGGGTTTGTGAAGGGCCGATCTTGTCTCCTGAACCTGATTGACTTCTTTGAATCAGTCTCCAGAGCCATGGACAAGGGTAAGGTGGTCCACACAGCCTATCTAGTCCTTGCCAAGGCCTTTGACACCATCCCCCACTCTGGAATCATAGATAAACTTACTAAGTTGGGCATTAATCCCTATGTCACCCAATGGGTTGCTAAATGGCTTACTGATAGAACCCACACTGTAAAAGTAGCCGACTCCAAATCCAGCTCCAGACAAGTGACAAGTGGAGTACCTCAGGGTTCAGTCCTGGGGCCTCTCTTGTTTGGCATCTACTTCTCTGAAGTACAGGTCAACACTAAGGGACTCTGGCTAACAAATTTTGCAGATGACTGCAAACTGGGAGCCATTATTGAATCCCCAAATGATGTGGATACCCTACAAAAGGGCCTTACAGAAACAGATACTTGGTGCCAGAGCCATGGGCTCAAGCTCAGTGCCAAGAAATGTATTGTTATCCCTTTGGGAAAAACATGTATCCATGAATTACCATATAGGTGGCAGTACACTAAACACAGAAAGTGTGATAAGAGACTTAGGGACACAGGTGGACAGTGGTCTCACCTTCGATAACCACATCGCCACAACAGTCAGGAAATCCTTCTGTGTGGCACACCTCATCACGAAGGGCTTTTCATCCAGAAAAAAGGAGGTCATTGTCCCACTGTACTCATCACTCATTAGACCCATTATAGAATACAATGCCCCATTTGGTATGTACCTCTTAAGACATCTGCAACAACTGGAAAGGCCTCAGAAATACCTCACTAAAAGAATCACCGGCCTAAAACAGATGCCCTACTCCAGCTATACTCTGTCGCATATCGTCTACTCAGAGGCGATCTCTGCTTAACATACAAGGCCATGTCAAACCCAGAGTTGTTGGACATGCTACACTTAAAGAAATCCCAATCCCTCAGAGCTACACGCTCCAGGGATCTAAACCTTGTCATCACAATAAACAAAACATGCTGGAGGGATAGGTTCCTGACCCAGAGACTCCCCAGACTCTGGAATAGATTGCCCATACATGTCAAGCAGAGTGCCTCTTTGGACCTCTTCAAGAGGAACTTTGACGATTGGATGGGAGAAAGGAAATTCACCCCAGGGATCACGTCAGTCACCCTGCTAGACAGGGGTCCAGGAAAGTAAATAATGTGGGAAGAAATAGCCAGGGAATTGTTATGGCTAGGCTTGTATAGGCCCTAGGGCTGATAGCCTAGTACCAACCTATGAACCTAATAAGGTGTAAGCATAATACAATCAACAAACATCTGTTGCCAGTCTGCTTTAAGCTCCTGTTTACATCTCCAACAAACTTGTTTCTTTTTAAACATTAATTCAGTTTTATGAGGTATGAAGAAAGATCTATGAAAGAATTTCCAAGTAAAAAGTTTCCATCTAAGAGAAGAAGTTGTCTGTTTAGAAGATATTAAAAATGATTTTATTGTCCTCTTCATCTGGAGGTCTGTTATTAATGTGAATAAAATAGTTCCAATAATTGTCATTGCAACTTTTTGTTTCTTTCCTCACCACTCTATATAATTTGGATAAGAGACCCTCTCCCAGTGTGTTTTGTTGGATTCACTTCATAATCTCGAAAGACTGAAATCTCAAATTTCAGTTTTTCAAGACTATGAAATTGAATCCACACAACACTGAAAGCCCAAAACTGCGAAGCCCAAAAAATGCAAAATTTAGAACACCAAACCCACAGCACACACCACACATATACCGCAACACCCACACCACAAAATAAACAAAACACACATTCACAAACATACATCACAAATAAGCAGGGGGGCAAGCCCCCATGCACCCCACCATGTGGGGGCAAGCCCCCCACACCCCCCTACTTATATATATTAACTCTGAGATCGCACAAACAGAAAACAAAAGCAAACACACACATTCTACAGTCCCTCACACACACACACTTATGCACATCACACATATCAGCACACTCACATACACTCAAACTCCCACCCAAAACCCTTACAAAACACTCACTTACCTGACATTACATCTAAATCCACGCACGGCACCGCACACCATCCACATACAACCCCATACATTATGTAGCATAAAGGCATAACCACGAATTTGATATATTCGAATTTCCGATTTTGCACTTTCACTATTTCAAACCTTCGACTTTATAGTCTCGAGATACTGAAATTCGACATTTCAGTATTTCGAGATTATGAAGTGTTTCTGTTTTGTTATATTAATAATATTAAAAATTCAAGGGATAACATCTCTTGCCTTTGGTTGCATTAACTTAATTTTACCTTCCACATATTGTCTGCAAGATTGTACATCTGACCACATATATTTGCTTAAATCATATTTAATTATTATATAACCATTACAATGCAGTTTTTCATTATTCATTAATTGAAAGCAATATATCATTTTTTTTTTCTTTAAATGTAATCATAGTGTCTAACTTTGAAGTGAAAATATTAAGTTTGAGTGTATGCTGTAGGGAAAAGGACAAATCCATGCCTTATATGTTGGATTTCTATAAATTAAGTTTCTAAAGGTATTTACTATAGTATAAGTAAAATAAGTCAGTTGTCTGGTGACTCCTTTCTGAAAAGTAATTTTTTATTAAACAATGTAAACTACTGTATTGATTAGAATTTATGTTATGTTTAAATTTTATGAAAAGGCATCATAGAAACTCATTCTACCTGGCTGTGTAAATATTAGCGATATTGTTTTGTAATTGAGGATAAAGAATATAATCCTAGATCTGAGAGTTCAATCCCTCTTGCTGTCCAGTCCCCTATTTGATGATTTAAGGCAATTTTTGGTTTGTTGGGGGACCAAAGAAATCTTAAAATTAATGTATTAAATTCTTTAATACATGTTTAGATGGTGATAAAGATAATGATTGAATAACATGTAAGATTTTTGGTTAAATAATCATTTTGATTATGGATAGTCTCTATTCCATTGTGAAGAACAAAATTTTCCATTTGTATATTAGATTTCTTATACTTAGGTTCATAGGTAGGTACTAGGCTATCTCCCCAAAGGCATTTATAAGCCTAGTCGGAATGTGTTGGCTTTCGCCACCCCCTTAGATTAGTTCCCTGTGCCTCTGTCCAGCAGAGCCATTGAAGTGATCCCTGGGGTGTTTCCCATCCACTCATCAAGGTTTCTCTTAAAGAGGGTTAGCGAGGAGCTCTGCCTAATGTAGATTGGAATCTTGTTCCAGAGCATGGAAAGTCTCTGGGACATGAATCTATCCCTCCAGCACGTCCTATATATTGTTGAGGTGAGGTTTAGATCCCTGGAGTGTATGGCTCGAGATGATATGGTTTTCTTTAGGTGAAGCATGTCCATCAATTCTGGTTGGACATGGCCTTGTATGTCAGGCAGAGATCACCTCTGAGTAGGCGGTATGCAACCGAGTACAGCTGGAGTTTCTTCAGTTGAGCTGCATAGGGCATTTGCTTGAGGCCAGTGATCCTCTTGGTGAGGAACTTCTGTGGTCTTTCCAGTTGTTGCAGGTGTCTTGTAAGGTACATCCCAAATGGGGCATTGTATTCTATGATGGGTCTGATGAGTGATGTGTAAAGGGGCCCAGTGACCTCTTTCGATCTGGATACAAACCCTTTTGTAATTAGGTGGGCCACATAGAAGGGTTTTCTAATGACTTTGGCAATGTGATTATCAAAGTAGAGGTTACTATCTACTTGGGTCCCCAGATCCCTTATTACGCCCTCTGTATTTAGGGGGCTACCACCTATTTGGTAGTTTGTGGGTACTTTGTTTTTTCCAAAGGGGATGACTGTGCACTTTTTGGCATTTAGCTTGAGACCATGGTTTTGACACCAGGTACCTCAGTGAGACCCTTTTGGAGGATGTCTGTGTCAGCCGGAGAATCAGTTATAGCCCCTAGTTTGCAGTCATCTGCGAACTTGGTGAGCCATAGTCCTTCTGTGCTTGCCTGTACCTCTGAGAAGTATATGCCGAACAGGAGGGGTCCTAGGACTGAGCACCAGGGAACGCTACTTGTAACCGGTTTTGAGTCAGACCTAGCTCCTGCAGCTCTTCTGTCTGTGAGCCAGTTGGCAACCCATCTCGTGGCATAAGGGTTTATGTTCAAGCTGGTGAGCTTGTTTATATTACCTGAGTGGGGAATGGTGTTGAAGACCTTTGCGAGGTCTAGGTAGGCTGCGTGGACCACCTTTCCCTCATCTATAGCCTTGGTAACTATCTCAAAGAAGTCCACCAGGTTTAGGAGGCATGATCTGCTTTTAACAAAGCCGAACTGGGTTGGGTCCAGTGCTTAGAGGTTTCCAGTGTCTCTGTTAATGAGATCCGTGAAGATGCACTCCATAGCATTGCAGACCAAGCTAGTCAGGCTTATAGGGCGATAGTTCCCAGTGTCCGTTGTGGCTGCACCTTTGTGGAGGGAATAACCATTGTTGTGCGCCTCTGTGGGCATGTAGCCTGTGGAGATGCTGAGTTTAAACAGTGTGTTTAGATGAGGGGTTAGTTCATCTTTGAGCTCATGTAGGACGCAGCCTGGGACACCATCCGGTTCCATTGATGCTGTGTTTTCAGCTTTGGAGGGCTGTTTTAACCTGAGTGTCTGTGATTTCAGGGGCACTACATTCTTCTGGTACAGTTATGGGCCATTTTGGGGGTGAGAGGGGGGTGAAGTTTGCACTGAACCTGTCTGCCAGGATGTTGGCTATATCGGTCGGTTCAGTGTATTTTGTGCCATTCTGCACTAACTCAGAGCAGATCTGAGAATTTCCACTTAGATTCTTGACATAGCTAAAGAATGCCTTGTGGTTATCTTTGGAGTCCATGGCAATTTTTCTTTCTAAGCTAGCCTTGGATGATTTTATGAGGGATCATAGTTTCTTGCTGATACTGATCAGGGATGTCTTCCCTTCTTGGGATTTTACTCTTTTCTGTACTAATTTCCTTCTTCTATTGTATAGCTTGTTTATGGCAGGGGTCCAACCAGACTGGTTTCCTTTTCTTGGTGGAGTGAGCCTTGGTTTTGTTTGGGATGGCACGATCCATGCATTCTTGTAGGTGCCCATAGAGTGCATTGGTAAAGAATTTTGCAGCTTGGACAGCATTATCCTTTAGCATGGGGGCTTTGAAACTTCCCACCTCGGTCTTAAGTAACGTGAAGTTTGCTTTTGAAAAGTTTTTTACGGTGGTTTCTTTGACCGTGGGTGGTGGCGGAATGTGGATATCCAGAGTGATTAGTTTATGGTGAAATCTAACCAGCGAGGAGTTGACCTCCGGTGTGGAACACCGATCGCCCATGTTGGTGATGACCAGGTCCAATATGTTGTCATGTCTGGTGGGGGTGTTAACCAGTTGATCTAGGGTGTTTGAATTTATAAATTCTAGGAAATGTTGGGCCAGGGAGTTCGTACTTGAGTAGTTCTCCCAGTTAATGTTTGGATAATTGAAATCACCCAATATCAGGGTGTTTGGTAGGACCTTTATGTTTCCCAGTGTTTCCAGGAATGTGGAGTGGGGGTCCTGGGACATGGTGGGTGATCTGTAGCAAGCTATAATTTGAATAGCAGTTTTGCCCGTTGTTAGTTGCACGTGGATGATCTCTGAAGCATCGTGCTGTGCCACTAAGCTGGATGTGTGAGTATCCTTGATGAATATGGATACTCCCCCACATTTTGTATTTCGGTCTGGGTTTTGTGGCCGAAATGTATGGTAGGAGTTGTAGCTTGGTAGTGCTGGGGTGCTCTCTGTAGCCTTAAACCAGGTTTCTGTTACTGCACATATATCAATTTTCTCCATACTGAGGAGTGCCTCGACTGCATGCATTTTGAGGTTTAGATTTCTGGCATTGAGCAGCATTACCCTCAGTTTTTTGTTACTTGTGCTATTTACGGTGGTGGATTTGTCTTTTGCGCCTTGCCTATGGGGGTGGCAAGAGCCTTGGCCAGTATTCGAAAGCCTAAGGGTGACAGGTGCAAGCCATCTCTAGCAAAGCAGTCTGGCTTGTTGAGCATGTCATCCCAGGCTGACAGACACTGGATCCCCTTTGAATGACATCAGAAGCTTAGCCAATTGTTGAAATTGATATTTTTTTCTCTATACCATGGTATCATTCTTGGTTAGGGCAGGATGCTACTCAGGGTCATACCAGCCTGGGCTATGTGATCAGAGAGCTCCTCCATGTCTCTTTTCATGTAGTCCAGGAAGGTACTGCTCAGGTCATTCACACCAACATGGACAATGACAGAGTCATATTTGTACTTGTTCTGGAGTGACCTGAGTGCTTGTGTTATCTGGTGGATCCTGGCACCCGACAGGCAACTGACAGTAATCTTCTCCTTGTTCAGCCTAGTGAGTGGGATGTCAGTGTTCCTGACTATAGAGTCACCTATTACTAGTGTGTTGGGTATGTTATTTTGCCTTAAGGGCTGTGATTGTGTGGCACACTGGTTTTGTGAAGTATGTGTTTCATGGTTTGTGTTGGGGGGTGGAGGTTGCTTGGATGTCTGCTTTGGAGGTGTCTGTTGCTTTTGCATATTTTTATTTAGAGCTTCCGAGTATGTTTTTGTGTATTTGTGTGCTTTTGCCAGTGCTGGTTTCATAGGTCTATGTGAGACTGGTAGTGTGATGCAAGTAATTCCCTTCTCCTCTTGCTGCCTGGTCCAGTCTTGGGTTGAAAGAGCTTAGCCTCCAGTTTGGCTGTATAATTGCGTCTCTCGCATGTGTTAGCATTCGGTGGAAGGAGGAGAGGGTTGTCTGTGTACATGATGCAATTGTAACATTGCCTTAAAATGCCCAGATTCACCAGTTGGACTGGAGAGTACATCTAAAACTGCCCTTTGGACATGCCTGGATAGGTAGAGTGAACTGTTTTACTGACTGGCTGGTAAAGTCGGATAGAGAGC
Organism: Protopterus annectens; assembly: GCF_019279795.1. Classification (NCBI taxonomy): domain Eukaryota; kingdom Metazoa; phylum Chordata; order Ceratodontiformes; family Protopteridae; genus Protopterus; species Protopterus annectens. The sequence goes on from NC_056746.1 coordinate 1,267,417,346, forward strand.
CTTGTCCTTCTTTAGGGGGGGTCTAGTGCTAAGGTTTATTAGTGCTTGATTATGCTGTTAGTATAATTGTAATTTATTATATTATTATTATCTAATTACCCCAAAATAGTTCTTTTTTTCGCTTTGACAATGTTTTTAGTAAATCTATCATTCATCATATCAGTATTGGCATTTACTGGGTGTATTTCTAATTTATCATTAAAGGCGAGATTTTTTAGAACACATCCATTGCCTTAAAAACAGCAGAAAGGGAACTATCACTGTCACTCAATGTCAGAAGAATATTATCAGCAAATAATTGGATTTTAGAAACCAAATTCACATTTATGCTAATGCCTTTTATGTCAAAATTTGATTAAATAAAATTAGCAAAACGTTCCATAATTAGAGTAAAAAGCAGGGGTGAAAGAGAACATCCTTGTTTAATTCCTTTCAAAATTTGTATTGAATCAGAAGTAAAAGTACCTATTTTAACCTATGCAAAACAATTGTCATAAAGAAGTTTTATGAGATGTATAAAATTACTTGAAAAAATGTATTCCTCTAAGACTAACAAAAGAGATTTCCAGTTCAGAGTCAAAAGCACAATTAATGTCTAGACCCTTTAATGTTCGATTCTCTTTTGTTCACATAAATTACTGTGAATATTCATTTGATATTGTTATAAGGATTTCTGTTTAGAATAAAACCAGTTTGGTCCTCATTAATCATGGAAGGTGGAATATATTTTAATCTTTTAGCAGGAAATGTCATGAATAATTTATAGTCTACATTTAAAAGCAAAATTGGTCTGTACAAAGAGCATTTAGATCTGAAGTAGTTACTTCATTTGATCTGCAACCTGTGGGAACCTGTGGGACTCGGATCCGACCGGCAGCTTTCCAAGCTTCAAGATCCAAGCTCCTAGCTCCTCCCCCCTACCCATAATCCAATGCTACCAACCACATTACCTCAGATCATTTTTTGCCGCGGCTAAAGACAGTTGCTTCTCAGTGAAGAGCTCCTGGCCTGGTGAGATTGTTTCTTTTCTAAAAGCTAGTTTCTAGTTTTAAATTTGTGTGTGTGTGTTGTTTTTAGCGTTAATCTATCTTACCCACGTTAAAAAAAAAAAAAAAAAACTTTTTCTCCTTAGTTTAATTTTTGTCTCTCCCCTCCCCCCCCCCCTTAGTGTTTGGGTGTGTGTGTGAGAGAATTATGGCTGAGTCTAAGGCTATATTTTCTAAGTGTACTGAGTGTGGCCATAAGCTTTCCCCAGCTGATGGCCACACTCAGTGTGTTTTGTGTCTGGGGGCAGCACATTTGTCAGAGGCCTGCCAGATTTGTGCGGCCTTCAATCCTCGGGCACTTAGGGACAGGAAGAACAAGCTGATCCTGGCGGGAAAACTCCCTCAGGAGTCGGCTTCTTCTTCCTCTCCTAGCCGGATCCAGGCTACTCCGGTAGCTTCGGCGCCGGCTACTCCCTCAGCTGTACCCGGGACTCAACCTCCCTTATCGGGTACTAGCTCTGTGGAGTCTGGTTCTTCTTCCCACAGGGAGAAGAAGAAACACAGAGAGAGAGAGGGTCATACTTCTAAGAGGCGGGCAGAGTCTCATCCCTTGGCTCCGCCTGAAAAGATTTTGAAATCTCCTGAGAGGGTCTCCGGATCCTTGTCCTCTCGGTTCCGTTCACCTTCCTTTTCATCCGGAGCCGGAGGAGTAGGATAGGTCTCCCTCCAGGTCTTCGAGGCGGCCTTCCCGGCCTGCTTCGACTACCTCTTCGCAGTCCACTAGAAGCATCTCCGAAACAGACATGGATCGGATGATGCGAAGATTTTTGCAGACCCAGATGCAGATGGGGATGCTCTTGCCTCCCCCCCCCTTTGGGAGGGAGTGCAGCCCCCATTTTTGCCCTGATAGCTCCTTCTCCGACCCATTATCGGGACACGGAGTTTTCGGATCCAGGCCCTTTCGGATCCGGGGATACGTCGGCGCCGACAGTGATAGTGTCTTCGACGCCGACTATACCTTCGAGCTTGTCGGATCCAAGCTCTTGGGGCCGAGGGTTGAGCATCGGATCCGAGGGAGTGGTTGTGTCTTCGGCACCAATGGGGCCGGAGCGCACCGCTACCTCAGATCCGATTGCTTCAGCTCCGAACCCGATCCTTTCCTCGGAGCCGAGGAGGTTACTTTCTCAGGCTGGTGATGGTGAATCTCCCTTGGCTTTTGAGGTAGTGTAGAGGGTACTGTCGAGGTCATCCAGGTCCCCGACCGGGCCTTCGGATCCACCCGTGCCCCCACTGTATCAGAGTCTGTCTTTGCTCATCCGTCCATTGGGACAGCCTGCCCAAAGCCTCCAGTTAGTTCCCAGGGAGGAACACCAACCAGTGGACGAACCCTCTTTGGACAGCCCCGCCGAAGAGGTGCCTTGCAAGCACCAGTGCAAAAGGAGGCACCTGGACTCCCCTGAGTCCATTAACATGGATACGGATTTGGAGAATACGGAGGGTTCCTCAAGGGCACCCCCTGAAGATGTCTCATTTGGAGACATCATGGAGATGTTGCGTATAAGAGGGGAGTGGTCGGCCCAAAAGCCCTCCTTGGACGAGTCCGTATTTCTGGAGGCCTTTGAGGCAGGCCCATCTACCTCCTGGGTGTCCCCCCCAGCCGACCCCTTGGTGGATCTAATTACCACCAGGGCTTGGAAGGAGCCCGACACCGTGGAGCCTATCCCTAGACGCCCGGATAAGGTCCTCAGCCCTTCCTCTGATAGACCTTCTTGGTCCAAAGGCATGCCAGTGGATGCTATGTTGGTGGTGGCTGCCACTAAGAAAGAGCTTGCCCAGGAAAGTTCTTCGGTCCATCCGCCGGACAAGGAGTCCCGGGCTTTGGACCATATTGGGAAGCGGATGTTTGCTTCAGCAACCTTTGCTATAAGGTCGCTGAACTACATGGCACACACTATCAGGCTACAGCATGACTTAATTAAAGAATACGCTGCAGCCCCTCCGGAGTCCATCTCGGTCCCAGACAAAAAGGTTTTTGAGACCCGAATGGCCACTCTAAAGTCCATATCAAATACATCTATGCGGCTTCTTTCACATGCCACGAAAGGAGCCGCTAGAGCTAGCGGAGCAGGAGTACTTTTGCGACGGCACTCCTGGCTCCGCCTTTCCTACTTCACGGATCCCTTTAAGGCGTCCTTTGCGAACACCCCTTACGATGGTTCGGCCTTATTTGGCTCATCGGTTCGCGACACGCTAGTCCAAAGCGAGAAGGATGGGAAGACGCTGTCGGCCGTCGGAGTCCGCTTCTCGAACCCCCAAAGATCCTTCTCCAGGAATCAGAGGGGGCAAAAAAAGCTGTGGTTCCGTAAATCTCAGCAATCCCATCCTGCTGCGGACAACTCGTCCTCTAGAGGCAGAGGAGGACAAGGTGGATGCCGGCCCAGAGGCAGAGGGGGCCCGCGTAACTTTGGGTCTAGAGAACCCTTCTCGGAGGGACCCGCACAACAGCCCTGAGGGCTTGCCCGACTGTCCCTCTCTGGAGGCAGTCAGGGGGCGACTATCAGAGCACCTTTCAAACTGGGAGTCAATTACAAATGATCGATGGGTGCTCCGGATAATATCCAGAGGTTACACAATACCATTCTTGCAACCCCCCCCAAGCCCAAACATCTCCCCGATGTTCCACCCCATCTAAGGGAGTCCGCAACTTTAGAAATTTCAGAGTTGCTAAGAAAAAAAGCCATCCAGCCCGTCCCCCCAGATCAGTCCGGATCGGGTTATTACTCCAGGTTCTTCTTGGTGCCAAAGAAAACGGGGGACCTCAGATCCATTCTAGACCTTTCGTCCCTGAACCTGTTCATACCCAAGGAAAAGTTCCGGATGGTCACTCTCCAATCTATTCTCCCCCTTCTGCAGGAGAACGACTGGATGTGCTCGTTGGATCTCAAGGACGCGTACTACCATATACTAATGGACAGACGGTCCAGGAGATTTCTCCGCTTCCGGCTAGGAGCCAGTCATTATCAGTTCAGGGTTCTTCCATTTGGCCTAACCTCAGCCCCCAGAGTGTTTACCAAAGTCATGGCAGTGGTAGCAGCCCACCTGAGACTCCAGGGCATTCAGGTGTTCCCTTACCTGGACGATTGGCTCCTCACCGCCCCCAACAAGCATCTTTTGGTTACAGCGAGAGACTATGCCCTATCTCTGTTTGCTCAATTGGGCATCTCAGTCAATTTGAAGAAGTCCTACCTGTGCCCAACTCAAGCCCTAGATTTCATAGGGGCCAGGTTGGATAGTCGAATCTCCAGAGTGGTTCTCACACCAACCAGAATAAACAGTTTGTACCGCCAAGTCTTGGATATTCTTCAGAACCCAACCCCCCCAGCAGAATTAGTCCTGAGGGCGTTAGGATCTATGTCGGTGGCAATCGGCCTTTCTCTCCATGCCCGTCTGCGGATGTGTATTACAGTGGACTCTCCAGGTCCAATGGTCTCTGTTGACCCATCCTTTGGACATGCCGATTCCTCTGAGCAGGGCATGCAGGGACTCCCTACTTTGGTGGCTGCAGGCAGAAGAACTCAAGGAAGGGAGACCCTTTGTGATTCCCCCAGTCGAAGCCACGTTGACCACGGACGCTTCCTGCCTCGGTGGGCGGGCATTATGCAGGCAAGTCAGTCCAAGGAACGTGGACTCCTCTAGAGACTGCATTGCATATCAATGTCCTAGAGATGAGGGCAGTGCTGTTGGCGTTGCAAGCTCTCCATCACCTTTTACCTCTGGGGACTATTGCAATCCACACGGACAACATGTCCGTGGTATGGTACATAAACAAACAGGGAGGGACCAGGTCTTACCCCCTGTGTCGAGAAGCCATGAGAGTGTGGGAATGGGCTATTTCCACCAACCGCTTTCTTATAGCAACGCACATTCCGGGATGGACCAACATATTAGCAGACAGCCTAAGTCGGGTGTTTCTCAGCCCTTACGAGTGGTCTCTGAATCCCTCTGTCGCGAAACAGATATTCCACAAATGGGGTCAACCTCGTTGTGACCTTTTTGCCTCTCCCCTAAACTCAAAATGCAGTGAGTACTTTGTGATAGTTCCCCCCAAAGGGGAATCTCCCAGGGACGCCTTGGTTCATGCTTGGCCGCCCGGTCTTCTTTATGCATATCCTCCTCTTCCTCTGATGATGAAATTCATCCAGAAAGTCTGTCGGTTGGGGAGCAAAGTGATTCTCATTGCCCCATTCTGGCCTCGACAAGTCTGGTTCCCTTTTCTGCAGTCTCAGTGTGGTCCCCCCCTTGGATTCTGGATCCCAAACCAGACCTAATCTCGCATCCGCCGAGATGCCACACTCCAAACCTGGTCAGCCTCCGGCTCACAGCCTGGCTGATCCAGTTCCGTTAATGGCAAGGACTCCTGGTATCTCTTCCCCAGTCAAGGCTATCCTCATAGCAGCTCATAAGCCATCCACCAGGAAACTCTACAACAATAAATGGAAACGTTTTTCCATCTGGGCAAAGGGTAAGGGATTAGATCCTTTTACGGTTCCTATTCTCACCATTCTGGACTTTCTATCCCTCCTTTTTGAGCAGGGAGCTAGTGCGTCCACCATTAAAGTTCAACTTGCAGCCATCTCCCATTATCATGTGGGAGATGGCATAAGTTCTTTGGCGTCAGCTAAAATATGCAAAGCCTTCCTAAAAGGCGTGTTCCTCTTAAAGCCTCCCATTAAACCGGCTATGCCTCCATGGGATCTCACCCTGGTATTACAAGCATTAACAGGACCACCTTTCGAACCTGCGGCCTCTGTGCCCTTAAAGTTCTTATCTTGGAAGACAGCCTTCTTGGTAGCGATTACCTCTGCCAAGCGGGTATCAGAGCTACAAGCCTTGTGCATTAAGTATCCATACCTTATTTTTTACAAAGATAGGGTTGCCCTCAGGACTAATCCTTCTTTTCTTCCTAAGGTAGCCACAGCATCTAACATTAATCAATCTATTAACCTCCCTGTTTTCTTTCCTAGCTTCCAAAACAAAGGTGAATACACACTGCACAAATTGGGTGTACACAGGCAACTGCGTTTTTACTTGCACAGGACTAAAGATTTCTGCAAGTCAGACCCAGTTGTTTGTTTCTTATGCTAAATCAGCCATGGGCAAACCAATTTCTAAGGTGACAGTAGCGAATTGGATTTCTCAATGTATCAGACAGGCATACATTTCAATTGGGAGACCAGCTCCTGTTCTCATCCGGGCACATTCTACCAGGTCTGTGGCTACCTCAACAGTGTTTTGGTCTAGAGTTCCAGTTGACGATATTTGTTCAGCGGCTACCTGGTCCTCTTCCCATACGTTCATTTCTCATTACAAGCTGGACATGATCTCCAGAAGTAGGGCTTCCTTTGGCTCCACAGTGCTTCGGAATATTCTTCCATAGGGACCACCCAGGGCTTTTAGGTAAGCTGGGGACTCTGTCCCACAGGTTGCAGATCAAATGAAGTAACTACTTCAGATATAGAAGTTATGTACTCACCATAACGTTCCATCTGAGTAGATACTTCATTTGTCTGCAACCGACCACCCCTGCCATCCCCGAACCTCGGTAAAATATTGTCCTGTGGAGAATTATCTCCGTCTTTAGCTTATAGGGCAAAATAACCAATCTGAGGTAATGTGGTTGGTAGCATGGGATTATGGGTAGGGGGAGGAGCTAGGAGCTTGGATCTTGAAGCTTGGAAAGCTGCCGGTCGGATCCGAGGTCGGATCCGAGTCCCACAGGTTCCCACAGGTTGCAGACAAATGAAGTATCTACTCAGATGGAACGTTATGGTGAGTACATAACTTCTATTTTTATCTTTGTTAGTTTTTAAAATGGGAGATGAGTATATTTCCAGGAGGGAGGAACTTTTGTTAAGCCTTTAACTATAGACAAAACTTTGTATAATATGTCTATGGCTTCTTTAGGTAGTAACTTGTAGAGTCCTGGTATAATTCCATTATTACCTGGTGCTTTGTTAGGTTTTAATTTGTTAATTTAAGTTTGAATTTCAGACATTGAGACAGGTTTAGCAATTTCACTTGGTCATCAGATAATTTTTTTATATTTTTTTTTATAAAAGTTTTGATTATCCCTACTGAGTCTGTTATTACATTATATTGATTGATTTTATTGTAATAATTTCTAAATCTTTTAAAATATCTTCTATTTCTGTCACTTCTCCTTTTCTGTTATGTGAATAAATCTCCTATATGTGGTTAGGCTTGCTAAGTAATTTTGTTCTGTTAGCTAACTTGTGGATAGATTGTGGGTTAATAGAAAATTATCTTAAACTTTTCTAGATTAATCCTAGTTTTATGATTTAAAATTTCCGTATACTTACTATGTAGATTATTAATCTCATTTATGTTATTATTGCTGCCTGATTTTCCAGTTTTAATCTGTCAAGTTTTTCTTGTATGTCATACAGTTCTTTGTCCCACTCTTTTTTTTCTTTATTGATAGCCAATTGGTGACTCTACCAAAATATATGCTTTTAGTGCATCCCATAGATAGATTTCTGAACTATCTTCTATATTGTTAATTTATATAAAATAAATAATTTCTTTAATAAAAATGTCCTTAAAATCCTTTAAGCAAGTTATATATGCTGATATCCTCATGATCTTAATGTTATTGTTAGATTTTAAATACAACTCAAAAGTGATTGCATTGTGATCTGAAAGTAGGCAAGATAAAGCATTAACTTTGCCTAGTTTATCTATCAACTCATTGGAGACATATATTGCATCAATTCTGGATTGTGTTCTATGTCTCTGAGTAAAGAAAAGTGATTCTGGATCTGAGAAATCATTTATGTCCCTAAGGTGAAATAGTTCAGTGAACTTTAACAGCACCTTTGCTGATGCCTGTATTTTCCATTTACCTGTTGTATTACTATCCTTTGGTGACAATGTACAATTAAAATCTCCTGCTAGTATGATGCCACCTTTTGAAATTTGAATTACTTGTTCTAGAAGTTTTTCAACAGTTTTAATTCTTATTTCTGGAATCCAGTATTAGCTAATAAGGGTTAATATTCTCTTATTATATTCTAGGGTAACAGAACAAGGCATACCGTTATCTTGTAAAAAATAACTTGAGAGTTAAATAACTTCAGATATTTGTTTAGACTACCCCTCTTGCAACTGTTATTCAATCCATTAACATTTATGGAAATGCAATTAATAAATGTCATTTGTCATTGAGGTCAACAGTGTAAATGTAACTCTTAAAATAACAATATGGACCCAGTATATCTCTTCTTGTTAAAGAACTGTTAATTAATAGTCATTCTGACATTAATACTTAAAATTTTAACTAGATACATTATAATTGTTATTGTAGATGCCAACAAACAAAATTAATGTAACCAAACACTTTTAAAATCCTTCACCCCCCCCCCATGGAATCTAACACTTCCTGCTTAAATAGTCTAACTGTCCAAGCAAACCCACCCATCTACTATTCTAAAAGCCCAAACCCCTCTGATTCAATTAAACAAAATTGTCATTAACAACAAAGTGAACACAAGTCTGCATCCTTTACAACTGGTATATATTTGTGAAAAATAAGAGAAGTATTACATGTCCCAAATTTGTTGTTTAACTTAAATATTTCTCATTTTATATGTTAATTAAAGAGATACATTTTCTTCTTATTATTTGATAACTATATAAAGTCTTGAATCTCATCTACTTTCATCTTGAAAAGGTAAGCAACTGCTGTACTGCAGTTAAATATTCCTATTATGTGCCTCACAAAAAAGATCAATTTCCTTCTTAAATCATCTATTTTCATTCTGTGAAAATGTAATAATAATAATAATAATAGATAAATAGATGTAATGAAACATTTAAACAATAATCTATTGCTATTTGTGCTCAGCAGTTTATTTAAAAAAACTAACACATCTTATGTCATCCCCATTAAACATAAGTTGTGTTTCTTTATTTGTGCTGTGTTGTGTATGATAACTTTAAGTGTAATGGTAACATACCCATGACATTAACATCATAGATATGTTTGAGTCACTATTAATGTAATGCTTCTGTGAAACATCTTAATATGTACTTTTCAAATATAGTCTTCAAGAAAGACACTCAAGAACATATCACAGTACATGCAGCATTATTTTGTTTTCCTTATTAAATGATAAAGAGCAACACTTCTGATAAATCTTAATAAAAATATAACATTCACCATATTTTTGGTTTACATGATTTGCATAGCTTTCTTATCATTTGTCTTATGTAACAAACTATTCTGCTTTATATAACAGAAATAGTATGTCTACATGCTTATTTTTCATTAAAAAAAAATATATCAAAACTAATCATCTAGAATGAGACAAAATAAATGTTTGGCAACCTACTATAGCATAGTGAATTAATTTGAAAACCATAACATGAAATACATTTATTTATTTTTATTTTTACATTTGTTGACCGGGCTAGTCTAACTGGATATATGTCCATTTTTAGTGGAGGCCCGGGGAGAAATGTTCCAACAAACACAAAAAGAAAAAACACAATATAATTTATAATATGAGACATTTACAAATACAGCTAAATTTACAGATACTCCTCTCATTCGTTACATTTTATCGCATTTCTGTAAACAGGATCGCGGTACATTTCAGCTATGGTTAGCCGTTTGAAAAATTTCCGAGTAAAAATTTTATATAAGAGAATACTTTTTTTTTTTTTTTTTTGGTAGGAAGTATTTAGAGAGACTAGATACAGTATAGTTTAAGAGAAAAATCTATAACAGAATATATAGTATCTTATGAGTAGTCTGGGATAAGCAGAGCTAAGTTTAATCAGATGGATAAATGCCTAGTCAGGTTTAGTACAGGGGCACAACCAGTGTGTTGAAAGGTAGAGTTTCAGTCTGTTTTTGAAGAGTGATAGAGAGGGAAGAGAGGAAAGGTCACTGGGGAGAAGGAAAGGTCACTGGGGAGAAGATTCCAGGTTTTTCCAACAGCATTAGAGAACCGGCCTTGTTATTAGGTTTAGAGGTGTGTAGAAGATTTTTGTGTGAGGAACGTAGTGATTTCAGATTTGTATATGGAGTGGTGAGGGTAGATAGAATAGGAGTAATGAATGGTTTATAGAGAGTTTTAGGGGCAATGGTTAGTTGATGGAATTTAATCACGTTTTGTTGTTCAAGCCATCCTAGCTGCTTTATATTTATGCAGTGGTGGGTTCTGTAATGGTTTCCTGTTGCAAATCTAGCGATGTTATTGTAGGAAGTTTCCAGTTTGCTGAGGTTATTTTTAGAAAGTTTAGTAAAAATAGGTGAGGCATAGAGGAGAGTAGAGATTAGATGAGTGTGAGCTATGGTTGTTCTAGCTGTGGGGGAAAGGTAAGGCTTAATCCTATAGAGGGAGCCAAGTTTTTTGTTGACAGTTTTTATTGTATTGTTGATATGGGTGTAAAAGCTCAGATTGTTATCAATGGTTATACCCAATCGTTTGGTGGTTGGCTCGGGTGATATAATGGTACCATTAGTGGATGCAATTGAGAAATCAAGTGGAGAGAACTTGTGAGTCGGATTAAAGAGGAGGTGTTTAGTTTTTTGGGGGTTCAAAAGAAGGCAATGCTGTGTAAACCATTGTTCAACTGTGTTAAATGCCTTCTGGGTAAGAGAGAGGAGTTCATATGTGGATTCGGCTGAGCATATGAGTGTGAAGTCATCAGCATATTGTGTGCATGTGGCTTGGGGGATGGCTAGATTAAGGTCGTTAATAAATATTGAGAAGAGGAGAGGTCCTAGTATGGACCCTTGAAGGACACCTAGGGTAACTGGTTGGATGGTAGAAAGAGCCTTATGCCAAATTACTGCCTGTTGTCTTTTGTCTAGGTAGGACTGGAACCATTTTATTGAAGGTGCATCTAAAGATAGGGATTTGAGTATGTTGATGAGAATCTGATGATTGACCATGTCAAATGCTTTGGACAGGTCAATGAGTAGTGCTGAAAAAAATTTATTAAGGTTATGGTTTTTGTTTATGCAATCTGTAAAGGAAAGGAGGGCAGTGGTGGTGCTGTGTGAGGGTCTGAAACCATGTTGACAGCTGGAAAGTAAGTTATTTTGAGTTAAGTGGTCAAGTAATTGCCTGTGGATACATTTCTCCATGATCTTTGCCAAGGGTGAAAGAAGGGCAATAGGGCGGTAGTTGGAGCGCTCTTTGGAGTGTCCACCTTTACTGAGGGGGATGATATGAGAGACTTTCCATAAGCTAGGTATGTGACCTTCGGTAATAGTCCTATTAATCAGAATGGAAATAGGATAAGCTGTTGCTTTGGCTGATAGCAGTAGGAAATCAGCAGGTAGTTGATCTGCTGAGGGAGAGCATGGTTTTAGTTTTTGTATGAGGGTTAGAATATATGTAGTTGGTACAGGTTGTAAGTGAAAAGGAGGGGGTGAGGTGGAGTTATAAGAAGGTAGAGTGAAGCTATTAGGTGATAACTGACTAGCTAGTGTTTGGATAGTATTAGTAAAGAAGGTATTGAATGTATTGGCTGTATTCATGGGATTAGTATGGTCAGTATTTTGAGGGTTAGATGTGGTGGAATGACCTGGGTGGAGTAATTGATTAATGCTAGTCCAGAATTTTTGAGGGTTGTTTGTGTTGTACAGCCACAGATAATGGAATTATCCCCCTCCCCCAAAAATAAACACATCGCAATTCATCTGGTAAGGCACGACAGCTACACATTATCAAAGCCTGTGCACTAATTAGGTAAACAACTTTCATGTTATACTATTAGTATTGCTAAAACAACTCCTCGAATGTTACATTGGATTACACCAGGCAGGTCCACATCTGCATTCATAAAATATGATGTTAAGTTGTCCAATCTCGCCTTCGTTCTTGCTGGATGGGTTCGGAGCCGATCCTCGGCTCCAACTCGGCCACTTTCTATAGCTCAAGAGCTCTTTACTGGCTTGAGGCTACCCCTTATCCCAGAATGCCCAACGTCAGCTACCCAGATCTCATTTGCCACTTCAGCTGCAAGGTTGCGTCAATACTGGCTCAGGCTTAGTATAACTTTTTTCTCTGTTTAAAGTTCAATAATTTACTTGAAAAGTAGTATTTTTTTCCACTGTTTTATAGTAGTCTGTAAGTTTATTTAATCCTAAACCCCTTATCTTGTCCTTTGCTGTGTTTTTTGTGCTGTATTGGCAGTCACCCCTTAGTCGCTAGGCCTTCTGTTTTTTTTACCTGAACTCGTTTAAGTTAGAGAGTTCTTCCCTTCCCCCCCTTAGACAGCCATTTAAGTTAGAGGCTCTCCTTTTAAGGTTTTTATTAATATAATTTTTATTTTTGTAGTGTGTCTGTTTGTGTGGTACTTCCTTCTTTTTTTCCTTAGTATGTCCAAGGAAGTGAAAACCTCAGGGTTCAAAAAGTGCGACTCATGCTGTCAGAAGATGTCTCTGACAGATGGGCATACTAGTTGCGCTTACTGCTTGGGGGCTCTGCACCTGCAGGACTCTTGTTCTATTTGTCATGCCATTAGTCCAAGGGTCCTGCACGAGTGGGAAATCAAGCTTATCCTCCATGGATTATTAAAACAGGATTCCCCAGCTAAAGCATCTCAGCCAGTGAAACTTTCAAAACCAGTCAAGCCATTGACTCCATGTTCAGAACCGACCGGTGAGCTTGACAAACCAAGTTTGTTGGTGCCCTCTGGCACCTGACAAGGCTACTCCTCCGTCAGCTCCAACTGTTACTTTGGAGCCATCTCGGAGCCACAAACAAGCTAGGTCTCCTTCTTTGGAGATTTGCTCAGTGCCACAATCACCTTTACTTCAAAGCAAGACCAGTCATCGCTCATCTTCCCTCTCCTCTCGATCCTCGAGGTTATCAGATCAGAATGTGGATCGAGTGGTCAGTAGGTTGCTGAAGTCACAGGCTCTTGCTAAAATGCTTTTAAGTCCACCTCAACAGGCTTCGGCTCCATCCTCTTCGATTTTGATTCCTCCTCCAACTATGCTTAGTTCGGAGCCGGAGTCCATGGATGCTCCGATAGTGGTTCCTTTGGCTCTGATGACATCCTCTTCTGCTCCAACATTGGCTCTGATTACCTCAGTTCTTCCTCCCATTGAGGTATCTGGGTGCCGGAGCTCTCTCATCAGCTCTGAGGGAGGAAGTAGCATCAAACCCTTGTCTGACCCCGCTCTCCCTCTCAGAGCATTGGCTCAGTTGAGCTCGGCTCCCATATCGGCCTCGGAGCCATTGCCCTCGGCACAGAGTGGGATTCCTGTCTCTTCAGAGCTGGAGCCCTCCTTGTGTCGAGACTGTCAGACCTTCAAGGTCATGCGGAGAGTGCTGTCCTCACAGACGGCTCTGTCCCCCTTGGTGCCTGTGACAACCGCTGCTCTTCTTCAAGCCCCAAAGCACATGGAACCTAGGCCTTCATGAGAGGTACAGCTCTACTTAGACCCCCAGTGAAAGAGCCCCTTCAACCTTGGGATCTCAATTTGGTTCTGGCCCCCTTGATACTGCCACCCTTTGAACCAGCAGCATCACGTTCTTTGAAATTTCTCTCTTGGAAAACTCTCTTCCTAGTTGCTATTACTTCTGCCAGAAGTGTTTCAGAACTTCATGCAGTGTGTTCACCCTCCATACCTGTTTTTTCACAAAGACAGAGTTTCTCTGAGAACTAACCCATCTTTTCTATCTAAAATTTGTTCAGAACACAATTTGAATCAATCCATTGAACTTCCTGTCTTTTCCCCTAATCATTCCAACAAGGTAGAATACAGATTACACCAACTGGATGTGCATAGACAACTACGTTTCTATCTCCATAAAACTAAAGAGTTGAGAAAATCAGATCAGTTGTTCCTTTCATTTTCTAACAACAAACAAGGCCTTCCAGTTTCTAAAGTAACCTTGTCAAAATGGTTATCAGACACCATTGCCTATACTTACCATTTGCGACAAAAAGATCTTCCAGCAATACCCAAAGGTCATTCAACCAGGTCAGTAGCTACATCGGTAGCATTTCAATGTAGATTGCCCATAGATTCAATTTATGCAGCAGCTACTTGGGCAGATCCTCATACATTTATTTCTCATTACAAAGTAGATGTGGTCTCCCGGGGCAGGGCTTCCTTTGGTTCCACGGTTCTGAAGAGTCTGTTTCAATGAGCCACCCAGGATTGAGGTGCTAGGGACACTGTCCCATCCAGAAAGAATGAAGGCGAGATTGGACAACTTAAAATAAAGAAGTTATGTACCTACCATAACGTTCCATGTTAGTTGTCCTTCATCTCGCCTTCCTTCTTGCGTCCCTCCCTCCTTCCCCCTTCCTCAAGGATTGAGAGGAGTTTTTCAATGGTTTCACTGGCTACCTTGTTTTGTTCTTAGTTGCTTCCCAAGCAAACCATGACAATTTACTGTATATTCAGGTTTAATAATAATGGATTATCTTCTATAATTATGTCTAGTGTGAGCTATCTCAAACAAGATCTGGGTAGCTGACGCTGGGCATTCTGGGATAAGAGGTAGCCTTGAGCCAGTAAAGAGCTCTCAAGCTATAGAAAGTAGCCAAGTCTGAGCCAAGGATCGGCTCCGAACCCATCCAGCAAGAAGGAAGGTGAGATGGACAACTAACATGGAACGTTATGGTAGGTACATAACTTCTTTTTTGTCTATTTATACCCCTGTAAGGCATTTTTTCACTGTTTGTACTTTTAAAACATGAAATTCCACTTGAAGCCCAAGCCCCTTCTTAGTAAATAGTTTTTCATTTATTGGAATAAGACAACTTAGAGGATTAGATATGTAAACTAATGTAATCAAACTCAGAGCAACTGCAACTGACACACAGACACAAAGCCTGCATTAGCTTAATGGTAACCAACTGTGAATGCAATACCACAGTGTAAGTTTTGGTATAGGGGCTATGTGCTTCTTTTAAATAAGGACTGAAACTAAAAAAGACCTAATAATATTTTGTTATAACATATCAAGAAAGTATTGGTCGTTTATAAAATAGGCAAGTATAACATGAAAAGGTTAGGTTACCTTGTAATAACAGATGCCTTGCTATTTTCTAACATCTGTTTATGTTATAGGTTCATAAGTTCATAGGTGTGTACTAGGCTATAGGTCCTAGAGCGTTTGCAAGCCTACTCCAAAGGATTAACCTGGCATCATGCCACCCAACCTAACCAGTGCCTCTATCAAGTAGAGCCACTGGAGTGATCCCCGGGGTGAATTTTCCATTTCCCATCCACTCGTCAAGATTTCTCTTGAAGAGGGCTAGTGAGGCACTCTGCTTGACATGTATGGAAAGTCTATTCCACAGCATGGGCAGTCTCTGGGTTATGAACCTATCCCTCCAGCATGTTCTGTTGATTGTGGTAATGAGGTTGAGGTCTCTGGAGCATGTAGTACAGAGGGATTGGGGTTTCTTTAGATGTAGCATTTCTAACAGAGCTGGGTCATACATGGCTTTGTAAGTCAAGCAGAGAACACCTCTAAGTAGGTGATATGAAACAGAGAATAGTTGGTATTTTTTGAGTCTGTCCATATAGGACAAGTGTTTAAGGCCTAAGATCCTCTTTGTGAGGTATTTTTGTGAATTCTCCAGTTGTTGTATGTGTCTAATGACGTACATGCCAAATGGGGCATTGTATTGGATGAGTGGCCTAATGAGGGAAGAGTAGAGGGAGACAATGGCCTCTTTCTTCCGGGATGCAAAACCCTTAGTAATGAGATGAGCCACATAGAAGGACGTTCTGACCACAGTGGCAATGTGGTGGTCAAAAGAGAGGTTGTTGTGAACCTGTGTTCCCAGATCTCTTATGACACCTGTGTTCAGTGGACTACCATCTATGTATATTTTATGTATTATAGATTATAGATGAGTATGAGATATTTTCCAGTATTGTTTTAAAAAATATGAAGATAAAGGATAGACATATTTATATAAGGAGAAAAGCAATCTTTAGCACTTTATTTTCTTTATATATATAAATTGAGAAACAGTCATCTGTCTCTTAATTTCTTCTTCTTTTCAATTACTTTCCTTCCATTTTTCTGTACTTGTCTCTTCAAGAACATAATAGACCAATCCATATCTTCCATTTGTTCTAATATTTTATTAGTTTTTAGATATGAAAATGCAGGGTCTAGCTCTTTGAAGAGTTTAGTTTCATCTGAAAGGAAAATCTTTAATTTGGCAGGAAACAGTACATGTACTTTTATTTGTTTTTTCTTGAGTTCTCTAATGAGAAGAACAAATTGTTTTCTCTTGGGCATTACTGCCGCAGAATAGTCATTGTCAAAATGAATGTTACGACCATCTGTTTGGAGTAGTGATTTAGCCCGGGCAGCCTTAATAACCAGCTCTTTATCTCAAGAGGAAACAAATGTAACCATAACAGACCTTGGAGAAGTGTTGTTTTCAGATGCCAGAGTAACTAAGGATCTATGTTCCCTCTCTATTCCAAATGAGAGTGCTTCTGGTAAGTCTAAAATTTTAGGGAGCCATGAAGATAAAAAAAAATAATAATCATATTATTACCTTCAGTTTTTTCAGGTAATCCAAATATATGGATGTTATTCCTGCAAAATAAGTTTTCAAGGTCATTAATTTTGGCTAGGAGAAGAAACAGGAACTTGATATTATTTTCATTGTCATTCAGTCTTCCTTCTGTGTCATTTAAAGAATCTTCAGTGTCTGATACCTGGGTCTTCTGCAGCTGTAGAGCTTCATTTATTTTTACATTTGTTTGGAAAAGTTCTGTTTAAAATCCTCAATTTTGATGTCCAGTTTATCTATCTTAAGTGATAATTCTTGAATGTTAGTTAGTTGTATCTTTTGGCTTTTCCCGGTTAGGGGTCGCCACAGCGGAACTCCGGTCCGCTAATGATTGGCAGTAGATTTTTACGTACCGAGTTGCCAGCTCTGACGCACAATCTTCAACGAAGGTACGCCCATTCACGCATGTCTCCACACAGAAGACGCTTTAGCTGAGAATCGAACAGGACAACGACTTACTGTGAGGCAACAATGCTACCGCAGCACCACCACCACCGCAGTATTGAATGTTAGTATTAAATTAACTTCTTTTTAAGTACAGAATCTTGTGAAGTTACCTTTTTATGATTCATTATAAGGCTGGATACAGTGATGAATATTTCCCATGAAGAATTTGACAGGAAAATAATGGACTCTGTAAAAAAAAATATTTTATACAACCCTAAAGCACTGCAAGATTTATCAAAATTCACTCAATTAAGTTGTTTAGAATTATTTAGAAATATACTTTCCTGTCAGAAATATATGCAGAAGCACAGCAAGAGAAAAGTGCTGCTACCCTAGTCGCATCCTAGCCACACCCCTACTGTAGAACTCTAAATGTTTTACATTTTTTATGTCAGCCCAAGGGATGGTCCTAATAGAATGATACCCCAGCACTCATAAAGTTTATGCTCCAAGTTTAGATCCACTAAATTTAGGGGGAGCATGCGAAAAGGTCCATGTGGCACATCTTCCTCACAAGTTTCCACAATCATTTTTGAACAGTTTTTCCCTAGATTAAAAAGACCTTACAGGTTTAATTTTGGTGACCTAACTCCTCATTAGTACTCCACAGACATTTTCTGTCTCCAAATTCTAAACAGACTTCCTGTTTCTGATATTGGGAGACTTTGCTGAGTATTTGGGATTCAGCTCCAACACTACCAATGGTTCTCCTCTGTCTTTCTGGTTGTCCCCCACTAATCCTGGCAACTTTCTGTTTTTGTTAGTTCAAAGTTTTTATTAGAAAATATTGAAAACAGTATTCAAACTTTCTAAACACTTCCATTCCATATGGCAGTGAACGTGACAGGTTTTGTTCTGTTTTTAGAGGAACCTACTGTTAGAGTTGGCACACTTTTAAAAAAGTAACTTTAACAGGAGAAACTCCAAAAACTTTTATACAGGAGGCATTTGACCATCAACCTAGGGAGCAACATTGACTAGAGCAATACGTTTCCACATATTAGTTACTATTTGGCTGATCTGAGGGACCACTAAATTTAGGGAAAGCAGGCGAAAAGAAACCACATGTAGTCACAGTGGTCAGAAAAGCCTTTTACCTGGTTCATCTCATAAGTAAAGGGATTGCATCCAGAAAAAGAGGGTTATTACCTCGCTATACCTCATTAGACCAATAACTGAATATAATGCCCCATTTGGTATGTACCTCTCCAAACATCTGCACCAACTGGAAAGGCCACAGAAATACCTCGCAAAGAGAATCCATGGCCTCCAACATCTGTCTTATGCAGACAGGCTCAAACCAATATCACTCTACTCGATATCGTGCAGATTGCTCAGATGATTTGTGTCTCGCCTACAAGGCAATCTTGGACCCTGCCCTACTAGAGATGTGCCATATCCGTAAGTTTAACTCCTCATGCATTACCTTCTCAAAAAGCCTGAATCTAATATGTGACATCAACAAAATCTGCCAGAGAGACAGGTTTGTCTCCCAGAGGCTGCCCTCTCTCTGGAATAGACTTCCCATGCATGTCAAGCAGAGTACCTCAATGATCCTCTTCAAGTGTGACCTTGATGAGTGGATGGAAAACCACAAATTTGTCCCAGGGGTTCAACCTGTGTCCCTCATTGACAGGGGTGACAAGTGCTGACTTTGTTTTTTTTTTTGGTGAGAAACTCTTGGCTAGGCTTGTAAGGGCCCCAGGGCCATTAGTCTAGTAACCTCCTGTGATCCTATTATCCTATGAAGTTTATACCAAAGTGCCACAGCACTTAGATCACCAGCCTCCTGTGTTTTAACAAACTAGCTTTATTAAATAAATTTCTAGATTGTTTTGAGCAAGGTTGATTCAAACAAGATTAATGTGGATTCCTTGTAAAGTTTTGTAATACTTGAATTGCTCATTATACCTGAGTTTTATTACATCTGTTTTTTTTTCTTTGCATACAGTGATACTAGATGCCTATTGTAAGAAGAAGAATAAGTTTTAATGGTTTTTAATGATTTTCCTGAAAACATATTAAAATGTATTGTTATAGTTTTATTTTATTAAACTGTTTCAAAAGCACAGCAATTTTCTTTGGAATCCCACCTGCAAGCATACAAGGTCAGGCCCACCATGACATCAGGGGCAATTCAGTAAAGCTTAATCCTCCCCCAATACATCCCTATGATGTAATGGGAGGTGCCTACCTTGAGCTCACCTACAAAATCTGCAATAAAAACCCAAAAGAAACAACTTGTACTCAGTCTTCTAAGCAGTGCTCATATGCCAAATCTGCTAATAAAGGAAATTTTACTGGAACAGAAACTGAGTTCTTATCAAACTGATGGAACACTAAGACAAGAAGCACCCCAGGGGCATGAGAGGAATGAAACATCTGGTAGCTAAAGGTTTCCTTCTCCAGTAGCAGCCGGTGGATACCAATTCTTTGTTTTCATCTCTCAGTGACTCCCTTTATTGCTGAGGCTCCAGACTTGCTACAACGTAGACTAGGACTGATCTGTTACCCTGCTGAAACATCTGTGTTTGCAATGTGGAGAGAAGCCATATCAACCATTGAAGACCCATGGGGGCACAGCGTTAATGTGCAGACTCTGCGCAGAGGGCAGTCAAACCAAGAACTGAACAAGAGACTTCTGTGCTAGAAAACAGCAGTACTAAAGTACACAGTTAAATCATTGACTAAATGGAAGCGAGCAAGATAAAATAAAGAGAAATAATGAGAAATAGAATCAGAATGCATTGCAACAGTAATAGCATCAATAAAGAGAGGCCAGAACTGCACAGTAAGCATGGTGCACTTAAGTTCATGTTTCCTGCTTTGGGTCAAGTGACTGATAATAAAATGTTTAGAATCTGTTAGCTGTGTAATTGCTCAGATGTTCCAGCCAATGCAGATGCCTCTGCCACAGGTAAGTTCAGTGCAGAGCAGCTTGAACTGAAATGTACCACTCCTACTGGTTAGAAGCCCCACTTTCCTGGTCCACATTCTTTCTGAATGTCATGTCTATGTTTTGCATTGTTGAGGATTTTTGTAATGTTAGTCATAGGTTCATGTGTTCATAGAAGGTTACTAGGCTAAAAACCCTAGAGCCCTTACAAGCATAGCCATATTTATCCCGAGTTGTCCCAATTGTCAGTGGTTAGGTGAATGATTTTCACCAAGGTAAGGGTCTATGGTAGTTAATATCAACTTCCTCTGTCCAGGAGAGACATGGACGCCACCAGGAGTGAATTTGTGGTCACCCATCCATTGATATAGGTTTCATGGAGGTGCTCTGTTTCTTGTGAATTGGAAGCTTGTTCCAGAGAAGTGGCAGTCACTGGGAGATGTAACTATCTCTCCAGTATGACCTTATCATTTCAGAGGCTAGGTTAAGATCCATGGAGCGAGAGACCCTCGTGCAGTGTGACTTAGGAATATGTACATTTCCATCACAGCCAGGTCAGAGACTGCCCTGTAAGCCAGGCACATGTCAGCCCTCAGCAATCTGAAGGAGACAAAATACAGTGTCAGGGATTTCAGTCTTTCTATGTAAGACTTGTTTTATGTAACCTGTAATTTCTTGTTGAGAAACCAATTATTGCAGGTGATGTACATACAAAAGGAAACATTGTACTTAATTAGTGTGATGGGTGATCTTTCTGCAACTTGACTTGTTTTAATACCCTTTTCCCCATTATTTCCAAGGATGACTGTGTCTGGAGGGATTCTCTCTTTTACACTGTATGAACAAATTGTAATATGAAACTATTTTAGCAGCTGTGATATAATTTGACATAGAGTGAAACCTGTATGTTAATACCTTGACATTTCTAGATGAACCTAATCAGAACAAGATTTGCTCGGTGTCCAGTGAAATTCAGCAGCTGTCCCTGGAGGAAACGTAAGAGCATTCCTTTCCTTGTTTCCATTAAATCTAAAGTCTAATTTTTACTCTTATTGTTTAAGGATGAAATTCTTTTGTCTCTCGTATTGCAGCAGAAGAATATATTTCATAGATGCCCAATTGTAATTGGTATACACGTTTTGCCTTATTTACTGTATGAAACAGAACTACACATTCTATTTTTTTGCAGGAATTTTAATTTTAAGAAAATACATTTCACAGTTTTACACTTTATTAATATATGCATTGTGTATATGCATTCATAAGCTGAATGGCTAAAACAAGTGTTTGTGCACTTTGCTGTGGAAGTTGAAACTAACTACTGATACAGCTTGGGGACAGAAGTTAAATAGATGAAAATACAATAGAAGTAAGTCAGATTCCAAAGCAGTTTATACTTGGTATACTGACTGCATTATACTGAGCATTTGTGACTTGCCTAAACATTGGTGATTCCAAGAGAGAACGTCTGTAAACCCTCAATGCATATTATGGAAATGAGGAATTGCCAACAATCCATTGTATGGCAGAATGACATATCTCCCCAACTACCTGTCCCCATAGGGGTTCCCCAAGGATCCATCCTTGGACCCCTACTCTTCTCTGTTTTCACCAATAATCTAGCCTCTGCCACCAAACATGGCACACTCATACAATACGCAGATGACTCAACCATCATCTTCTCAGCCCAGTCCCTACGCAAACTGCAAAAAGTCACACAGGAAGCCTTTTCCTTTGTAGAAACTTGGTTATCCGATGCCCAATTAATACTCAACCCAATCAAAACTAAACTACTCATCTTCCAACCCACCAAACATACTCAAAACAACTCTCACTTTAACATCACAGCAAAAGACAACACCACTATATACCCAACTGTACACACCAAATTACTAGAAGTGGAAATAGACAATAAACTAAAATTTGACATTCACATATCCATGACCATAAAAAGTCCACAAAAAACTAGGAGCACTACACAGAATTAAGCCACTTCTCACCAAAGCAGCAAAGATTTCAAAAGCAAATTCCCACCTTATCTCCACCCTACTTTATGCCTCTCCAATATATACCAACCTAAGGCAATGCGATCTAAACAAGCTAGAGACCTATTACAACAAAATCGTCAAATTCGCCACAGGGGCATCCTACTGTAGTCACCACTGTCTCTCACTTGCTGAACTGGGCTGGCTTGAACTCCCTCACCTCCTTCAGTGGTATCAACTCTCACTCACCCACAAACTAGTAAACCATTCACTAAATGTCCCATCCCTCCAGAATCTACTCCAACCCTATCGCACCACCAGACCACCAAGATCCAGCAACAAAAATCACTTGCAGATCACTAAAGCCAATAACTATTCTCTTGCACCATAGCCAAATTATGGAACTCCCTCCCACCCACACTTACCACCATACCATCATGCACCCACTTCAAAACTTTACTAAAAGCACATGCTGGCTATGCCATTGCAACACCCACTCTAATATCATCCACCCATCCAACCACTACCTTTCTTTCCACTCCACTAACTACCTTGATTATAGCAAGCTAAGATGCTTATAAGCTTAGTACTTTTTATACAGTGGGAACTTCTTATTGTAACATTTGTTAATGTCTGTTGTGTACTTCACAGATAAAGATTCTAGTTGTCTACTGATGTACTATGTTCTTCATCTGTAAATATGTTGTAAGTAACTGCTATGTTAAATTGTTAGTCGCTATGTAATCCAATGTAACTACTGTCTGTTTATTTTAACTGTGGAGCTTTTCTCCCTGGGCCTCCGCTGAAAATGGACCTATGTCCAATCAGACACTCCTGGTCAACAAATGTAAATAAATAAATTGCAGACATCTCAGGGATAGTACAATCCTGTCAGGAGTAGTACAATCCTCTCAGGGGTAGTACAATCCTCTCAGGGGTAGTATAATCCTCTCAGGGGTAGTATAATCCCTCTCAGGGGTAGTATAATCCCTCTCAGGGGTAGTATAATCCCTCTCAGGGGTAGTATAATCCCTCTCAGGGGTAGTATAATCCCTCTCAGGGGTAGTATAATCCTCTCAGGGGTAGTATAATCCTCTCAAGGGTAGTACAATCCTCTCAAGGATGGTACAATCCTCTCAAGGATAGTATAATCCTCTCAAGGATAGTATAATCCTCGCATCTGATTTAGTAATAGTAGCAGCTGTAACTTCCCTGAAGTTTGGGATAAGTATAAACTAATGCTGGATGTCAGTTACAGCATGGTTGTTAACAAAACTGCTTGTAATAGGCAACAGGGATTCTGCCATCATTAATTCTGTGTGGGAAGATTCTGGTATACAATATGTTGGATTTTGGGTTTCTAAATTACACACTATAGTCTTGTAACAGGGTGGGGAGCACATCTCTGCTCTGGGTGGAAAACACCTGCTGACTTACTAGAGCATGTTCTCAAACCAGTGTAGCTGCATGAGTTCTAGGCAATGGAGACACAGACAGCAAGTCATGGTACATGCATTCATATCCTTTGTATGTTCATGGTAATATGCCCACTACTGGACAATAATACCTCTATGACCAGCAAACGTACAATGGAAAAATGCCTGACAGAATGTTGATACTCCTTCCATGTTGTCCCTGTCGAGTCATTTGGAACTTGTGTCCATGTACTGACGCTCCTAGCTAGTAGTACTAATGTGTATCATGTGACCCCCTCTTCCTGTTCAGTGCATTACATCAGGCATCGCAGGTTGTGCCAGTCTACTCATATTCCAGGTCCCTGTATCAGACAGCATCTGTTCCTTATTGGTCAACACCCTTAAAAGCCTGCAGTGCATAGCAGTATGTAACTGCATGTATTACATCATCTCTAGGACAGTAATTTGTATTATGCCCCCTTACTAGATTCCACTTATAGATACACAGTTTCTACTTACTCAGCTTATATCCACAAACACCTTCCTCATGTGGGATATAACATACATTCACCACAAGAAAGGTTTTCCAGTGCTACTTGTATATTGCTGCTGTCACTGACTTGCATGGAGCAGCTATGCCATACATTTGCCAACTGCTGGGAACTTCTGTATATACCGACTGCAGTTCATTAACATGAAAAGTTATAGAATCCCATTAACTCTGTCCAGCAAGTTAACGCCCTTTGGGGTAGCATTTGTGAGCACAGCTGTGTGTGTTGAGTAGGGATACCTCTGCTGGCATATAGAATTCCTGAAGGAGGTGTGCCTCACTCTAACAATTGAGGTAGTATGATTGAGGCTTCCCAGATATTTTGAAATCTGGTCAAGTCTCATACCTCTTGAGGGATAACAGTGTATCTTGTCATTTCCACAAAGCTAGTCATATCAACTACATAGAATATGTCATGTACACAGCTAAGCATACCAACATTTTTATGTTGACTTGCATATGTACAAGTTTGCGTGCTGGTGTGGCACTGAATAGCTGCCATGCATTTTTTTTCAATGTCATTTTATTGCCTCTAAGACTGAAAACCATCAAGCCTCCATCCAGCCATAGTTGTCATGAGTAGACTATCATTCAGGTAACTCTGAGGGTGCTATGTACCTTCTCCTGCATTCCATTGTTGAGAGTATTTCTAATAGTCTAACCCCATCCCTGGGTGGTGAGACATGTGATTCACATCACCAGTGAGACTCACAACACCTTCCCCATGTGAGTGCAGACTCCTGCTCACCCACCTGGAAAGTTTCCATTCACTGGTTGCTCCATGAGCTTAACATCTACCTCCAGGCAGCATGTTTGTATTCCAGATCCTCCTCTAAGGGATTTATGCAGTATATGTCTGACTTCGCCCTATTCACTCCCCCCCACCATGGGTATTCCTATCCTTCCTGTCAGCTTCATCATTCACCCAAAATACTAATTTGTCCTTGGTCACCTGGGTCATAGTCAGGGATTTATCTCTCCATGCCTCTCAGTTGTCCAAAGTTTTTCAAAATGTCCAGATTTTGCTTTATATTTTTTGTCCTTTTCCTTATAATTTTTTTTTTCTGGCAAATCGCTGAGGACTGATGTTACTAAATAATGACATACTTTGAGTTTCAGACTTCATATCCTTCTGAAAATACATGGTTCGCACCTTGTGTTTGTAAGGCAAACACCTTAACCATTAGGCCACCCTCCCAACCCTAACATGCTAACACAAATCCTGTTATTCTGGCAACTTTCCAATTTTCTAAGTTTATAAGAGCAATATTTAAAATTTCCCCCCCTCCATTATTTTAGACTTTGTCCAGATTTCTTATGCTAAGAGGTAGAGAGGTATTTATGCTGTGATGCAGGTCTGAGGCTATGAGAATGACAGTGATTACTTGTCATCAGTGCTGTCAAAGCAGACCATCATCGACTGTGACTGCATGCCTGTAACCGTATGAATACAATTGATGGTATATTGCTTAACTCATTGTCACTGCCATCATATGCTTTTGTGTTAATCACAGCTGTAGTGCTGCTTCCATGTGCTGCCTCGTCTCATTCAAGCTGATAGCACTTGAAAGGCATACCACTTCAACGCTTTTTTTCTGACAACTTAATCGTAAGTAATTGAGTTTGCAGTATTATCTGTCACAATTATTAAACTTGAGAAAATTACTTTATTTGAACAAAAATGCATAATGCTGGTTTTCCTGTTCAACTGAAAATGTTTTCTCCCATTTAATTTTCTATTTACTCTCAGCTCTAGGTAATTGCTGTGCAGCCTGCCAGCTATCAGGAGTGCAACATCTAATTAGCTGACTGTGAGTAGATAGTCTGAGTTAAACCTTAAGTCTGTGACAATTGTTTACTAGCAGTTCAGACACTGTGAACTTAATGTCATTTTATCAAATGCAACTTGCTTTTAGTTGCTTCTTCTTGATCATAAACTGCAGACCATTTCAACCTGGTTAAAATCAGTTTAGCTATTTGCTATCACATCTGACCACAGGAAAGCAGTATAATTGAATGTTTTAATATTCCAGGCTGTTTTTTGAATGAGCTCTCAAAACAAGTAGCTGTAAACATTGTCCAGTTTTTAGTTACATACTGGCTAGGTCCCAAAAACTGGAAACTGCCAATGTGGTGCTGAGGGCTTTCACAGATATAATTAATAACTATAGGCACATCAGTTAGATGTACTTAATAAGTAAATGCTTTGAAAAGTGTCACTTTGTTATTATTGAGAAAGATGGTCTAACGGTGACCTTAAATTATATGTTTTACCATATTTGTCAAAAGCAGGTCTACTTTTACTCGGTGGACTTTTATAATCTTGTTAGTAAGGCTAAGGATCCTGGTATTGGTGTTGTGGTTGCTTATTTTAAATTGTCAAAGGCATTTGACTGTATCCAACACCATGAAATTATGAATTCCTTGGTACAACTCAAGTAATCCCTTATGTGATACAATTTGGTTGTGTAATAGACATAGGAGTGTTAAAATGAATAAATACTACTCTAATTGGGAAAGGGTTCGCACTGGTGTCTCATAGAGTTCAACCTTGGGACCAGTGATGTTCAACATAGTTCTTTTTCATTTTTTTCCCTGTATCTAAGTCATTCTTGCTCACTAAGTATGCAGATTACATTAAAAATGGAGATGTAATATCTAGCCAATGGACAATGACATATTTAATGAGTATTTGTGTGTGGAATATACTTTGTTGAAAGATTACGGCTTACAGATCAATATTGATAAATGTGTCATGTTTT
This sequence comes from Protopterus annectens, assembly GCF_019279795.1. Lineage (NCBI taxonomy): Eukaryota > Metazoa > Chordata > Ceratodontiformes > Protopteridae > Protopterus > Protopterus annectens. The sequence continues at coordinate 1,267,443,987 of NC_056746.1, forward strand.
TTGAAAAAGCCTTATCTTGGTCTGGTCTATCTATGGTAACATAAATATAATATACTGAAAGAATAATATCACAAAGCGGAAATGCATAAAAGAAGATTAGTAAAGTAGAAGTTTAAAAAAAAAGTAGAATTTGAAGTTATGGAGTACCTGTGAAGTGAAGGATTTTGTGTAGAAGGTCTAATACAGGTTACATCACAGTATGTATTTCTCTTCAAAGTAAGCACCCAAAGTAAAGAGAAGCAGGAAGATCAGGAGACAACTGAAGAAGGAATATGGACTTGGGAAAGAAAAAGAGATTTAATATGGTGTTATATTTATGCAATGGAGAAAGCAAAACTAACCAGTACAAAAATAGCAGCACCAAAGATATTTGAAGAGAAATACAGGCAAAAGAATCTGGAAATGGAAAACTTTGCAATACAAAAAATAAGAAGACAAAGAGGAAAATCAGAAAAGGAGATTAGTAATGGTGAAGTTAAAGAAATAGAAACTAAGGTTATGGAGTACATGCGAAGTGCAGGTTTCAGTGCAGTGAATTTAATTCAGAAAGCACCACAACAGGATAGAGCAAAATATATCAAAATTAAGGGGAAAACAGTGGAACAGGAAGCATTTGGTCAGGTGCCATATGAAGATATTTGAAGCCTTCCACACGAAACCAGTATAAACGTTCACTTGAAGCTAGACAGCAAAGGAAGGAACCGGAAACTGTGGAAACTCTAATGCAATCAATGTTGAGGAGTGATAGGCCAGTGAGTTCCCATATGACAGAGCAACGAATGGCACAAGATGAAATTGAAGAGAATGTGCCACAAGAAGATGCTATAGAACTTTCTAGAAAATGCCCACAGGAAATGGAAAACAAGGGATGTACCCTCAGTTTGGAAGAAAATGAGTTAAGAGAAAAGTTGCTTGATTTAACAGACATAGATACATTAAGATCAATGAAAGAAATAGACTGCAGAAGGTCAATAAAACCCAAAAAGTCATAAGTTTGATAAAACAAATGAACACAGCAATTAGGATTGTCTATAGAGATCCATGCAATATAACAGAGGTAAACGGGACATATTACTGTGCAGCTAAATTAATAACTTATAAAGTTCTACCACAAGAACACAGGGTAGTGAGGGAAAGGAAGGGGAGAAATCGAATACCATCATGGAAGTATCGAACAGAGAAAACTATAAAGCAAATAAGACAAGAAGTGTCACTGTTAGAAGACTATAGAAGAGAGAATAGATCAACAAAATACTAAGGAAGATAAATGTGATTAAAGCAATGTGCAGTATTAGAACAGACCTGGATCTAGCATGCACTATTACAAATAAACTAAAAATTTCAGCACAGGGGTAAAAACTTAGAAGATATGCAGATAAATTTAAAGGAAAAGTACAAAATAAGCTATTTATTGATGACCCAAAAAAGTTTTATAGAGAACTGGGAAACAAGGTAAAAGGAATTGAAAGACCGCCAAAAACAGAAGAAATAGATACATTTTGGAGAAGCATCTTTGAAGATCCTGTGGAATATAACAAAGATGAGAAATGGATAGAAGTAAAAGAAAGAATAAAAAGTTTAAAGGTAAAGGATATGAAATGGGATAAAGTAACAGCCAGAGAGAGTGAAACAAAGTTAATAAAAGCTTCTAATTGAAAAGCCCAAGGCCCAGATGCAGTACCTAACTTTTGGTTAAAAGTATTAACATCTTTGCAGGAAGAGTTAGCCAAGCGTAAAAAACTATATGTGCACCCTGAACAGACACCAACCTGGCTAATAACAGGAAAAACAATGCTCCTACTTAAGAGTAAACCTGCAAGCTACCCTACAAATTATAGACTAGTAACTGGCCTTCTGACGACATATAACTATACACAGGAATTGATGCTGACAGAGTTTATAGTAATTTAGAAGAAAACTCAGTTATGACAGTAGAACCAAAGGGCAATAAAAGAAAGTCATATGGAACAAAAGATCATTTGTTGTTAAATACAAGTCATAGTGGAGAACTGTAAAAAGGGGAAGAATCTAAGTATGGCATGTATTGACTACAAAAAAGCATTTGATAGTATCCCACATTGATGGATAAAAGAGTGCTTAAAAATGTATAAGATACACCCTACACTAATCAACTACATTACAGTGACCATGAAACAGTGGCAGACCACTTTGCAATTAAGCCATGATAAAGGACATATTAATATCACAGGGATAAAAATTCAAAGGGGGATATTCCAGGGTGACTCTCTGTCACCGTTGCTATTCTGTCTTGCCATTAAACCATTAAGCTGTTTACTTAGCAGCTTAGGCCATGGCTATAATTTGGCTCCTAGGAAGCAACAAAGTGTAAAGACTTCTCATCTTCTCTTTGTTGATGATTTAAACCATATAGCTCATCAGATGAGGAACTGAAAGCACAACTGCAGGTTGTCAAAACTTTTTCAGATGATATAAGAATGTCATTTGGTCTTGATAAATGTGCAAAAGCAACCTTTAAAACAGGAAATCTGCAGCACCAGAAAACATCAGTTTGGGACAACAATGTGATATAAAAGAACTTGAGCAAGAGGGAGTGTATAAATATTTGGGAACTGATGAAGAATCAACAATAAAACATGAACAAATGCAAATAAAACTTAGTAAGGAATACCTTAGAAGTCTTAAATTAATCCTGAAAACAGCGTTAATATCTAGGAACAAAATCCAAGCTATAAACCAATTTGCTCTTCCTGTCCTAACTTACAGTTTTGGAGTGATTGACTGGCCCCAAAACATGTTGGATAGATTAGATAGGAAAACAAGAAGGATGCTTCATGCTCATCAAATGATTTATAAAAATCAGTGTATGCCAAGATTAAATATTCCCTGTTCCGAAGGAGGGATAGGCCTCCTTGAAATTGATTACCTGTATAGATTTGCAATCGTGGGACTTCCACGCATCTGCTGACCTCACAAGACCCAAACATACTGAAAGTTTTGAAACATGAGGAGAATAAATGTAAGATGACTTATCTGCTTAATCTAGCAGAAGCATATCGGCATCAAGCAGGAATGGAAATCAAACCAGAAGTAGATAAAAATCAGACAGTAACTGAATGTGCCAAAAAAACAAAAGAAATAATATAAGGTGAAGGACCAGATGAGAAGGCAAAAAATGTGGAAAATGCATAAATATAGTTGCAAGTATAGAAACCTTCTGGAAGATCCTCATGTTGATCAAGAATGAACACAGGAATGGTTAAGGAGGGGTGAATTCAAACCAAGAGATGAAAGGTTAATATTGGTGGCCCAAGATAGTGGGCTACATACATGCTGGTTTGCAAAGTCCATTGAACATGTGGGAGAAACAGACAAATTTAGGTTTTGTAAAACTGAATTGGAAACAGCCACACACCTCATTGCTGGTTGTGACATATTAATGACAGAAGGACTGTATACTGGAAGGCATAATAATGTGGCAAGACTGTTGCACTGGGGATTGTACAAACATTATGGTATTGAAGTGGCTAAAAAACACTGGAACATGAGTCACAAAGCATCATGGAAAATGATGAAGTTCATATTACTTGGGACCACCCATTACCAACAGTTCAAAAGATAGATGCTAGAAAACTGGATATAGTGATCCATGAAAAGAAGACAAAAGTAGCATTGATTGAAATCGCCACACCCAGTGACTACAGTGTGTTGTGTACAGGGAGACACAAGTCCAGGATCTGCAGGCAGAAATGAGAGTCATGTGGAAGAAAGATACCCAGACAGTTCAATAGTAGTAGGAGCAGCAAGTCTTATAAAAAAGAATTTACAATCATATTTAGATATGTTACCAATACATGTAACCCCCTACGAATTTCAGAAGGAGTCATTACTGGGCACATTGTGAGTGCTGCAAAGCGCACTTCTGGCTAACATCAAAGACTGAAACAATACTAATTTCATGAACTTTAATCATACTTTGACTTAGGAATGGGGTCCATTCCCATCATGGTATTAGAAACCCAAAAGATTTGGAGAAATTAAAAAGAACATGAAGATCTGGGAATAATGGTTAATAAAAAAAATTAAGATTTAGTGAACAGACACAGACTGCAAAATGTAACATTGTGAAAGTTCTGTGACATGTATTCAAGAACTTCACCTCACATGACCATATCACCATCATAAAGTTATTTATTGCATATATCTGACTGGTAATTGAGTATAATTCATTATTTTATATTTAAGATTAATTTGATTTGTTTACCCAGAAGAGTATACAGAGGGAATTCCAAAAAAAAAAAAAACATAATTCTGCCCTTCTAGAAGATTTCTTATAATGCTAGCGTTGAGATGTCCTATCTTTATTAAATAAGTTATAGGCAGCTTTGGGGCAAATTGTATTTAGCTTGTAAAGCTTACCATGATGAGGAATTTAGAGTATTAATGCTATTGAAAATTTACAAACTAAATACATCTCTAAAGTTGGTGGGCACACATTTAGAAATAATAGGTTTAGAACAGGACTAAGAACAAATTTTTTGACACAGTCCTTGGTCTGTTTGTGGAATAAGACACCATTGTTTATCAGGCAAAGTGAGACAACTGTAGCTTTTAAGAATTCCTTAGATACAGGGATGCCTACTTAACTTTTTCATTTAATCTGGAGATTACGTCTTCATTGACGCTAGCAGTATCTACGCAGAAGAAAGGCCTGGCAATCTTCTTCAATAATATAACATGAAAACCCTATACGGTCTTCCCATAGATTTGCCATGAATTGATTTTGACTCAGGGCAATTAATTGCTTATTTATAGACCCTAATGCAGGTATACCACCTATTAACTTATGAAAATGTTGTGGGTTGCTTCCTTGTGATCACTGTTGTTTTTTAGTTATGCAAAATCAGATTCATTTCTTTGTCACTGCATCTTACAGGGATTGTGATGGTGGTATTTTTATTTGAGTGTACAATTTGAAAGTTCATGTGCAGTGGATTTCTTTTTACCATTTCATTTTGCTGTATTGCTATCATCATGTAAGTTGGGCTGTCTGATTGTAAAATATGTAGTCTTTATATAGGTTACTTCTGTGGAACTATCTTTAAGTATGATATGCTTGCATTTTATTAGTCTATGCTGAGCAGCTGTCCAATTGCTTCCTGATTTTGTCACTTGACCCTACTTTCTGATGATGCGGTTTGTGGGACAAATAGATGGTAGAGAATATGGGATTTATGTAGTTTGAGGCAGGTTGCTTCACATTTTTCTTCATACATGTGATCATCCTATACAACTATTACTGTGACAGCATCTTTATTATTGCATTGTATACCAAGCACTATACACTTTACCAGGAATTTTATCCTATTTCTTTTTGCTTTTGTGACTTTGCAGTCAAATATAACTGTATGTATTTGTTGATGTATTATCTGACTGGAAGCTATAATGACTGACTGCACTGCTTTCTGTGTCACTTTGTGTTGAAATCACTAACCCACTACAAATCACTTGCCCCCACTAATTCATGTTCAAGAAGGAAGGGATAAGATGATGCAGACTCACAAAATAATTGGATATTTATTCAGCATATAGTAAATAGAAGTAGAAGTTTATTGTACTTAATAAAACTAGTTCCACTCTGAAGTAACTAAAGAATCACATATTTAAGAACCAGAAAAGCAGCTTTGCATGATGATTGTGAAACTGCAGCAAAGAAAGGGTTAAAATTGTATATGATCTCCAACGCTGTAGTGTATGTCAGTTGTTTACTAGAATTTCTGAGTCTGCTCATGAACACGTTATATTTATTTTATCAAGGATAACATGTTATATGTTTCTTCATGATCAAGAAGTGTTAAACAAGAATGTTTCATCTTACTATGGACAAAATCAATGTGTTTGCAAGCTTTTATGACAGTGCTTGTGAAAGCAATATAGTTTATTTTTTCATAACCAAGATACTGTATGCTGCTTTCATGTGATAATCTTTGTTGTTTGAATGATGTGGAATTACTTTCTTTGTTAGCACTTTTGACAACATTTGTGAAAGCACTGTGTGTTTTTAATCAAGATGAAAATGCTGCATGTTTCCACATGATCATAAACTACAATGCTAGAATGTCTTGGCTTGGTTTACATAGAATCAGTGGTTTGTTCTTACTTTTGATGGTGCCTCTGAAAGCAGTGTAACTGGCTTTGTTAGGAGCAAAATTCTATGTATTCCATTCCCAAAATATTTTTTCAATCACTTAAAATTATTTTCAAGTGCTTGTGTGGTAGCAGTTCTGACATCATTTGTGAAAGCTGGGTAATTTGTTTTCAAGAAGAAAATATTACATATTGCTTCTCTGCATTTGTTTTGCAATCTTGTATGTTTTTCCTCACAGCCGTAAACTAAAAATTAGTTTGAATGATACAGCTTTTCTCATGCACATTTGTGTTTCTGCTGTATATTCCATTCCCAAAATAGTTTTTGAATCACTTAAATTTATTTTCAGATGCTTGTGTGGTAGCAGTTCTGACAGCATTTGTGAAAGCTGGGTAATTTGTTTTCAAGAAGAAAATACTACATATTGCTTCTCTGCATTTGTTTTGCAATGCTGTATATTTTTCCTCACAGCCTTAAACTAAAAATTAGTTGGAATGATGCAGCTTTGCTCATGTACAGTTGTGTTTCTGCAGTTACATTCTATTGATACCTCTAGGCATTAAATATTGCTTGTTCATATTTACATTAAATAATTCCAAAGCTATGCTACATGCAAAGTATTAAAATATTTCTAAAGCTTACACAACGGCAAATAAAAAATATTGATATTTGACTTCTACATTTAAAATTTATTTACAATGTCATAAATGCAATGTTTTTAAATATCTTGGCAGCCAAGTAACAGAGACAGAACTGTTTAGCCTCATATTAATGCTCTCAGCTGGGTGAACAAAATGATGTTGACTGTGTATGTGTGTAACTTGAGTGCTTGCTGGGATATTGTAAATTGCTTACAAAATATTACAAACTTAATTGTTACTGTGTTTCCTGTGACTTATAAAATATAGTTTAAAACCAAGAAATTAAAGAATATTGCCACTATAGAAAGAGTATGTGCTGAAGAGTTTTCCATTTGCACTTCTTTAGAAACCCCTATGGTTAGACCTGATGTGAAGAAAATTGAAGATAAGTGAAAATCCATTTTAAGAGCTCAATATTTATATATAATTGTAAACTATTTGGTTAGTGTGCTTATATGGTTTAAGTTTGTAGAGGTTGGGATTTAAAATTATAAATAATTATTTAATACAATTAGCATTTTATTGTCAGTTATATTTAAGGACTGATCAAATATGTTAAATTTCTTATTACATATTCATTTATGGAATTCTGCCCACCAAGGACAATGTTATTGCCAAACTCTGAAAATCCTAGCTCTTCATTTTCGATATGATGATTAAAGCCTATATGAGGTTTGTTTGGATGCCGAAGAAACCTCGTAATTATCATATTGATTTCTTTATGTGATTTTTACTGATATTAAATATGTGAGTTGAAGAATACACAGTATTTTGGCAATAGGATCATTTTGATGAAATTTGGTCTGTTTTCAAATGTAATGAATAATTTGTTCCATTTAATAATAAAATATTTAATACATGACACCACTCATATTTTAGATAATACAATGCCTAAAACTTTTAAGCTTTATACCAGTTATATTTATATCTATGTTATAGATTTATGTAAGTTTTTAATTTATTAATTTTTGTATTTTTTTCATTGCAATTAAGCTTGGGCATTCCTTCAAAATCTTTTAATAATTTATCTAATCTGACTAAAGATTGATTATTATTAATGCTGACAACTTAGTACTTAGTTTTATACAGTAACATTTTGGATTGATAGCTATGATTTATATTAAAGATTTCAATGTTTTCATCTTGTCCTATACAGTTTGTTGAGAGTTCTATTCATATTGCAAATAGAAGTGAGAAGGCGGCATTTGCTGAGTTTTTTATATGTACTGATTGCATGGAAAAAATTCTCATTTTAATACATGCTAGGGCATTACTATATAAATTACTTCACTTATAAAATGTGAATCCAAATACTTCAAATACTTTAAAAAGATATTTCTAATCTAAAGCGTCACAATACCTTTATTTCAATGAATGAATGATTGATTGGTTGAATTTAATAATTACTGCAGAAATTTATTATTTTCTTGATGTTATCTTGCATTTATCTTCTGATTATAAACCCTATATGATCTTCATCTATCAGGAATAGTAGCATACATTTTAGTCTACTAATTAAGATTGACATAAATATGTTATCAATATTGATTAAAGGATTTGGTCTGTAAGATGAAACTATATCTTGTGTGTAGTGGATCTTTCAATGAAAGTGAAGTAATATCCTCAATTTGTATACCCAGAAAGAAAGTTTGTGCATATGTTTTATAAACCTCTGCTACTATTTCATCATTATCAAATACTTTTATTTCTTTTAAAGTTTTAATTTGTTCATTAACTTATGTATTGTTATTCAATTTCAAAATATTTGTAGTATTATTTGATAACTTAAGAAAAAGTCAAGGAAGTTGTAGAAGAGTATGCGACCCCAAGGAAAGTGATAAGATGCACGGCTATTTTCCTGAAACAAGGAATTGCATGGAAGCCTTGTGCATAAGGGCAGTTTGATGGTGGCACTATTTTCAGGCAGCTTTGGTGGTATTCTTCTTCTTGTGACTGGCTTGATTTGCTTAGGTAAGTAGGTTCAAACAGAAAGAATTTCTACCCATTTTATATATTTACTAATTTGCCTTTGTTTACTGGGGGAGGCTGATTGGGTTTGACAAAATCCCTTTTCACTAGAAAGAGAGAGAAAAGTGTCACATACAAATAAACATAAGTGCACATTTTTAACAAAGTGCATTGACATTACATAGTGACGTGTCTCAGCAATAATAACATATTAATAAGGGTATGACACATGCAGTCATAAGGGTTCATGCTATTTACAGTCATTAGGCTTATATGTGAAATAAATATATATATATATATATATATATATATATATATATATATATATATTTTTTTTTTTTTTTCAGATTGGACACTAACTCAGGCATGGTATGACAGAGTTCTAGAGAGAAGTGTACTTGAAAATATATACTTTCTAGTGTAGGTAATAAGAGATTAGGTCCCGATAGGATGTAGTGAAGTTAGTAGGTTTAACAGTTAGAGGAATAGACAAAAATTGCCTGAAAAGGCTTTAGTTATAGGCTTAGAAGAGAGGAGGGTGAGCGAAAGGTAAAATAAGAAATAGCAGAAGGCACAGGAGAATAATAAAGAGATAATGGTTAGGATGAAAGATAGTGTATCGTTTTATGTGAAGGATAAACGATTCAAAAAGTGTAGCATCTTAAGTTAAGTTACTCGGCATGCATGGGCCAAGCCATGTTTCTGTTAGCAGTTATTTTAGGTTAGTTTTGAATTGTGTTATTTTGTCTAATTGTCTCTGGGGATGTGGCAGTCCATTCCAGAGCTTGAAGACATAATTTGAGTATAGTCAGTCTCCATAACTGTCACTGCATTTAGTTACTATTAATAGGTATTTGGTGCTGGTTTGCAGGCTTATGTAGAGGCAGTAGTGTTGAAGGATGTTTTTATTGATGGACAAATATCTGGTTTATTCATTTTAGCTCAGAATAATATGCAAAAATGCATCCTTAATGGAAGAAAACAATTCAGAACTGAAATAAAAGCATAATAGACCTCAGACAACAAAAATCTGGTATTAAAACCAGCCTCACAGGTGTACAGGGATGAAGCCATCACTGATCTACAGAAATGAAGCCTTGACTATGGCCTAGGTAACTTAAGACTGAGTATCATCTGGATGATTGACAGAGCTGGCAGTGAGAATGGACATACACATCCTGATGGGAGAGGCTGTGCTGATGTAGGTGGATCAGTCATCACAGCCTTAATGGTGGCTGGGATGTACATCAGTTGCTGAGCTAGATATGTGTGGGTTGGCCAGTGATGAGGCTCCTCTGGTGTGGGTGCATCCTCACAGACTATGCCCTGTAGTCTGCCTAGCCTACCTACCTAGCATCAGTATACTGAGGGGGTTAGAGCCTAAGAAAAACCTGGAGCAGGCAACATATATGGTGCTGCAGATTCCAGGTCTGCTGTCTAGCTCCTGGACAATCTTATCCACTTCCTGTTCCCACCCTGGTAGCAGCCCTGTCAGGGTGATACTACCAGATCAGTGTCGCTGTCCACCTCATCTTTCCTCCTTACCACTAGTTCCTAAAAAAGGGCTAGTACTGTGTTTAGAATCCAGAGGAATAGGAGTATGCCTGACAAGCTGACTGTCAATCTGGAGGATTGGGAGCCAAAACAAAATGTAGCAAGCACCATAGTATTCAACTTGTCTCTTAGTTCTGAATACTTCTGCAGACTTCAGCTGTGTATGTATAATATCCAGGATTTGCACACCCAGTAATATTACCAGCCATCTGTTGATATAGGTCAGTTGGTATATTATGCTCAAATGGCACTCTGGTAGTCCTAGTTTTGTTTATACAATGCTTTTCTGAGATATAAACCTCTTGTAGCCATAATGACAAGCAGTTAATGCCATAATACTTTATAGTATGGGAGTAGATAGATGTATATCATACTCCATTGATTAGGTGCAAGCAGATTAATACTTATGCATCATCATACTTTGGTGTTTAGGAGTAACTAGACATATACTCATGTGTTATCATACCCCAGTGTTAGGAGTGCACAGATATATGCTCATGTGTCATGAAACTCTAGTGTTTAGGTGAGCATAGATTAATACTCATCTGTCTTCATACTTTGGTGTTTAGGAGTAACAAGACATATGCTCATGTCCCCTTATACTCCAGTGTTTAGTGTGCACAGATTAGTACTTATGCATCATCATACTTTGGTCTAGGAGTAAATGGACATACATATGCTCATGTGTCCTCCTACTCTAGTGTTTAGTGCACACAGATTAGTACTCATGCATCACCATACTTTGATCTCTAGGAGTAAATGGACATATGCTCATGTGTCCTCATATAGACTAATACTCATGCATCATTGTACTTTGGTATTTAGGAGTAATTAGACATATGCATGTAACCTGGACCGAAACACCAAAGGTGGAGGTGTGTCCATATTCATTAAGGATATCCACACCTCCAGGCTAGTTGCTCAGCATAATGCATCCGAGGTTATCTAAGTGCAACTAACTCCGGGCAAAACTGCATTCCAAATTGTAGCTTGCTACAGATCCCCCACGATGCCCCAGGATTCCCACTCCTCTTTTCTTGATGTACTGGAAAATATTAGGGTTCAACCAAACACCCTAATAATGGGTGACTTCAACTACCCCACCATTAACTGGGAAAACTACTCATGTACCAACTCCTTAGCTCAACGCTTTCTGGAATTCATAAACTCCAATGCCCTAGATCAACTTATCCAGACCCCCACCAGGGGCAACAATATCATAGACCTAGTCATTACCAACATGAGTGACCAGTGTTCCACACCTAAAGTCAACTCCTCGTTGGTCCGATCTGACCATAAGCTAATCACCCTTGATATCCACATCCCGCCCCCACCCCCATTAAGGAAACCACAGTAAAAAATTTCTCCAAAGCCAACTTCATGCTTCTTAAGACAGAAGTGGTGAACTTCATGACACCCATGCAGATGGACAATACAGTTACAACTGCTGAATCCTGCACAAATGCACTCTATTAGCACTTACTCGAGTGCATGGATCGAGCTGTCCCAAACAGAACCAAGATGCTATCCTCCAAATAAAAGGAAGCCGATCTGGTGGTCCTCTGCCATAAACAAACTGTCCAACAGAATGAAGAAACTGTTGCAAAACAGAGTAAAATCCCATGAGTGGAGGAGCTCCCTGGTCAGCCTCCGTAAGAAGCTGAGATCCCTTTTTAGATCCTCCAAAGCTAGCTATGAAAACAAAATTGCCACTAATTTCAAGGACAGCCACAAAGCATTCTATAGCTATGTCTAGAATCTCAATGGCAACACCCAGATCTGCTCTGAGTTACAGCACAAAGGCACGAAAATTACAGAACCAACTGATATTGCCAGCATCCTGGCAGATAGGTTCAGTGCTAACTTTAGCACCCCACACCCTCTAAAGGGCCCATATCTATACAGGAAGAATGCAGAGTCCCTGTAATCACAACTACGCAGGTAAAAGCTGCACTCTCTAAAGCCAAAAGCACAGCATCCATGGGACAGGACAACATCCCAGGCTGCGTTTTACACGAACTTCAGAACGAACTGGCTCCCCACTTAAGCACCATGTTCAATAATAGCCTTGCATCAGGCTTTGTGCCCACTGAATGGTGCACAGCAACAGTTATCCCACTCCACAAAGGGGGAGCCACCACTGATCCCGGGAACTATTGACCTATTAGCCTGATGAGCCTGGTCTGCAAGGCCATGGAACGTATCATCATGGAACTCATAAACAAAGACATTGGTAACCTCCAAACTCTAGATCCCACCCAGTTCGGGTTTGTGAAAGGCAGATCATGCCTCCTGAACCTGATTGACTTCTTTGAGGCAGTCACCAAAGCCGTAGATGAGGGTAAGGTGGTTCACATTGTCATTGTTCCCTTGACCTCCCCAAGGCTTTCGACTCCATCCCCCATTCTGGAATTATAGCTAAACTCACTAAACTAGGTATAAATCCCTATGTCACAAGATGGGTTGCCAACTGTCTCACTGACAGAACCTACACTGTAAAAGTTGCAGATTCCAAGTCTGACCTCAAAGCAGTGACAAGTGTCGGACCACAGGGTTCCGTCCTGGGACCTCTCCTGTTTGGTATTTACTTCTCTGAAGTACAGGCTAACATAGAAGGCCTCTGACTAATGAAGTTCACAGATGACTGCAAACTAGGAGCCATAGTCAAGTCCCCAAATGATGTGGACATCCTACAGAAGGGCCTCACTGAGACAGATGCCTGGTGTCAGAGCCATGGGCTCAAGCTCAATGCCAAAAAGTGCAGCATCATCCCCTTTGGTAAAAACTCTGTACCAATGAGCTACCACATAGGCAGCAATCTACTTAACACCGAATGCATGATAAGAGACCTTGGGACCCAGGTGGTCAGTAGTCTCTTCTTTGATAGTCACATCGCCACAGTAGTCAGGAAGTCCTTCTATGTGGCACACTTCATCATAAAAGGGTTCTCATCCAGGAAAAAAGAGGTCATTGTTCCCGTATACTCGACAGTCACTAGACCCATTATAGAGTACAATGCCCCTTTTGGAATGTACCTCACAAGACATCTGCAGCAGCTGGAAAGGCCACAGAAGTACCTCACAAAGAGGATTACTGGCTTCAAACAAATGCCCTACACTGACCGCCTCAAAAAAACATCAACTTTACTCCGTAGCATATCGCCTACTCTGAGGTGATCTCTGCCTGACATATAAAGCTATGTCAAACCCAGAGCTGTTGGACATGCTACACCTAAAGAAATCCCAATCCCTCTGAGCTACACGCTCTAGGGACCTAAACATTGTCACCACAATAAACAGGACATGCTGGAGGGATAGATTCCTGTCCCAGAGACTTCCCATACTCTGGAACAGGCTACCCATCTATGTCAAGCAAAGTTCTTCATTAGCACTCTTCAAGAAGAATCTTGATGAGTGGATGGGAAATAGGAAATACGCCCCGGGGATCACTTCTGTGTCTCTGCTCGACAGTGGCACAGGAAAATAACTTTCTTGGGTGATGTAAGCCAGGGGAACCTTGTTGGCTAGGCTTACATAGGCCCTTGGGCCGATAGCCTAGTACCTACCTATGAACCTATGAACCTATGCTGAAGTGTTATCATACCCCAGTGTGAACACTACATGAATATATGCTCATGTGAGATCATACTCCATTCTGTATGTGTACACAGATGCATTCTTGTGCCATAATACTCCAGAGTGTTGGAGTACGCTGATGCATACTTGTGTCATCGTACCCCGGTGTTTAGGAGTACACAGATATATGTGCATATGTCATCACACTCTATTGTTTATGTGAACGCAGATTAATACTCATGCGTCATCAAAGTTTTATGTTTCGGAGTAACATACTTATGTGTTCATAAAGTTGTTTTACTTTACGGAGGCCTCTTTTCTTGGGATTTGCACTCCTTATTGTGTTCATACTTATATGTTCTCATACTCCAGTGCTTAGTACACACACACATTAGTACTCATGCGTCATCATACTTTGGTGTTTAGGAGTAATCGAATATATGCTCATATATCATCATACTCCAGTGTTTAGGTGCATACGGATTAATACTCATCCATCATCATACATTGTAATTAGATATATGCTCATGTGTTATCATATCCCAGTGTTAGGAGTACGTGGATATATGCTCATGTGGTATCATACTCCAGTGTTTAGGTGTACACGGAGGTATACTTATGTGTCATACTCCATTCCTTATGTGTACACAGGTGTATAGCTGTGCCATCATACTCCAGAGTGTAGGAGTACATAGATGTATACTTGCGCCATCATACTCCATAGTGTAGTTGTACACAGCTGTATACTTAATTTCATCATGATTCTGTGCTTAGAAGTACACTGATGTCTGGACCTCATGCACCGTTGTGGTAACTGTACATAAGAGTTACAATCCTTTATAAGATTACTGTTATATGTCAATATCTGTGCTGTTTTGGTTTGCAAGCAGTGCATATCATTTTCAAATTTATGTGTAGTTAATTGTCATATGTTTGCTGTGTAATCCATTTTTGTTTTATCTAAACAATTAATGTTACCCACTCTAACAGACTCCCATTCATATCAAACATAGTAGTTCCCCTCACCTTCTTCGAATGCAGCCCGGATGAAATGATGGGTAACTGCTAATACTTCCATGGTCTTGCCACACAGACCCTCATGGAAAACGGCAGCAGGTAATGGGAATTACAGTGACTAGCTCTGAAAAATCTGTCCGATCACGTGCCTAGTAACAACCCAGAAACCACTGAGCCCTCTTTATAACTGTTCCTGGATCCTCTTCTGAAAGTGGGCTTTGCACATAAAGAAAGAAAGGAACAAATGCTTAATTTGATCTCAAAATATTAAAAGAGAAAACATTTTTTTTGCTAGAATAGATGGTTGGGGTAAAGCATAGCAGCACACATGGATGTTAAAATTTTAAATTTTAAGTCAACATGAAGACATTTTTTTTTTTTTTTTGCTGATAGGGGAAGTAAGTTATTGGAATATTTTGCCACCTAGTGTAGTACAACTGACAGCATTAAGAAAACATGGGACTAGTGGAAGAGATTAGGAAAAGGGGGGATGATAAAGCTGCTTTGCTGTGCTAATTGGACCGACTGATTAGGATTTAGTAATAATCTTTTGTTGGCAGTTTTTATATGAATCTTGTGTATCAAAAAACAAGAAATATTTACCTTGCTTTTTTATTTCCATATTTTGCCTGTTTTGGAGTTGCCTTAAATAATGACATCTTTATTGATATCTTTTATATTTCTTTCACCAACTATGGGATGGTTATAAGTAGTACTTTTTTACTCCAAAAAGAAAAAAAAAAGAACCTATCTCACCTCTTTAGGAAAGTATTTTGATTTAGAATGATAATTCCTGCCGTCACTTACACGGTGGTTAATTTGTAGTCTTCAAGTTGTGTGACTATCTTTTCATGTCTGAACAGTAATCAAATATGCTTTCCCACCATGGGACTGTAGACATTTTAAAACTGCAAGGCTACTTAACCATTGAAAAAGTCCTCAGTCAGGTCACTTTTAAGTTAGATGATTTATAAATTATTATTTAAACAGTAATATATGGCAGAATATATCTTACCATGTGTGTAACGTTAGGTGCAGATGGAAAATGTGTTGGAGTTTACTCCTACATGGCTAAATGTCAAAGGCATGGGCCAGGAGTGAGTAAGTCTGCATGTCTCCCACCTTTTGCAGGTACTGCACCTATTTTACCATGCTAAAAAAAAATTAATTTGCAAATTTTTGATGGTTTTAGTTTTGTGATGCTTAAGTATTGAACATTTATTTTTAGTACACGTACATGAAGAAACTTAAAACTAAAAAAAATACTTTTAGTCTGGAGAAGCTGCCCTAACCACTGTTTAGTTTGGCTGTAAATTGGAGTATTAGTTTGTGTGGCATCCTTCCCATTTTCTGTTCCCTGAAATTTGTCGAATCTGGCTTCTTTAACTGCATTGCATGATATGAGCACATATCTGACCCAGGAGCTCTGCATTATTAACCTGCATGGTCACATGAACATTCTGAGGGGTCAGCATGATGTAATATGTAATAGTAACAGCCACGTATCAAATTAGCAACAACAAAAAAAATGTAGTGTTTTGAACTCTAGCATGAGTGATGTTATTACAAAATAACTGAACTCTTTGTGTAGCTTATTGTGTTAGTATAGATTTCCTTTAATAGTATTTGTCGTATGACTGCTCTGCATACAGTTACTCGTATACTTTCATCACTGTGTTTTTGTGCCACAGAAGTTGAGCTCTTGAATTTGTATGGTCACCACAGACCTTTGTGTCAAACCAACATAATTAATAAGAATGTTTTTCTGTTCATATTTAAAGCACGTTTTTGAATGGAAGACCTGATGCTGCTAATAAGAAAAAGGAGGGCGAGTACCAGAAGCGAGTTTGGAAGGGCTTTCTTATCGCTGTACCTTACGCTGCTAGTATTGGCGGTACTGCAACACTTACAGGAACAGCACCAAACCTCATCTTGATTGGCCAGCTGAAAAGGTATTGCTACTAGCTGATTTAAAAAGACTGATGTGGACTCTATGTTCACTTAGTATCTGTATGGAAATATCACATCATCCAACAGGCCACCTGTCTTCGCCAAAGGTATTGACTTTACTAGATGAGCATGTAAGGTCCAGATAGAAAAGTCATACCATTCTGAGTGCCTTAATTTTTTTCTTGTTAGTGCAAAAATGAGAACATTGAGCCTTTTACTGCCTCTATCCAACAGCTGCTCCATTAACCTGTTCTGTATTAACTTGTTCTTCAATGAATGTCATTGAAGAAGCTTTTTCTGCTTCTTTGCTTGTTTATCTGTTATTCCATCCCATATATATATATATATATATATATATATATATATATATATATATATATATATATATATAGCTATAATACACAACCTAGTTTGAGTGTGATCCTTTATTTGGCACCTTCATAAAATCCTATTCCACTAACAACAGACCTGTATTTTATGTCTGAAAATTTGAGTCTGCCCACTTGCACGTATTTGTACATCAGAATTAAAATACCTTTTGTGAAAAATGTTCTTTGGTGGCATTTATAAGTTGCTATTTTTGAGTTGCTGCCTTTGGCTTATTAAGACCCTTACAGCTACTCTCAGAACTTGCCCCCCCCCCCCCTTAGGTCAGATTCGACATTTCTGCAAGGTGTAATTATGGAGGTTCCCTCGATTGGTTAATGCAGTTAACGTTAATCGTTCTGAAGCAGAAGACTGAAGGGGAGTGTCTTCTGCATGCAGTGATACCCGATTGTTTCCAGAAATGCTGAATGTATCATTTTTGGAAGGGAAAGCAGTGTCTTCAAATGGCTTGTCAGCTTCCAAATCCATGCCATAAAGAAATAATGCCCTGAATATCTGTGACAGAGATAACCTGACTTTAAGTAGAGGCCTGAAAGCTGAAGAAGCCAGTCATTGAAGATGGGAGCTGAATTCACAGTGACAACTTGCATATCTTTTTTTTGGGGGGGGGGGCAGCTTGATCAACTGTAGTAGTAGTGAGACTCAGTAGATGCGGGGTGTTGCAGTAAGGCAGAATGCTCACCCGTAAGTGCATTTGCACTCTACTCCTATGGTTGCTGCATATGCGGTGGCGCTCCTGACTCAGTGGCTAGAGCTATGGAAGTGTTACTGCAGGGCACTAGAGTTAGGTTTAGAATAAAATCCTGGGCTTCTCAAGGGTGACACTGCCAGTGCAATTAATTTATTTAGTTCTTTCCTCTAGAGGGACAGTTAACTGTCGTCCTGCTATTGGTCATCCATCCATCCAAAAGAAGGGTCTGATTTCAGGTAAACTAAACACTCGGTTGGAGGGGATAAAGGGGTGCTGAAGTTGGAAGGTGGTCTGGTAAACAAAAGATTTCATTGAGAATAATGGTTTGCTGTCTGCATTATTTTTTGTGATAAATACACAAATCTTTGACTGCAGATATTAATCTAAATGTCACCAAATGAACTGTTGCTATGCAGACTTTTTTTCAGAAATATTTCTGTTCATTAATTTTGTGTGACTGTAGCTTTGAGATTTTTCACACTTCTATAAAACATTAGCAATCGGATGTTCGACCTTGGGCCAGAGCAGCATTTGAAATATTTTGTTATGTTGACATGTTATTAGCATCCAAGCTGTTATTAAGCTGACTGAGCACTTTTTTGTACTGTTCCAAGCATGTGCCATCCTCAGGTGTTCAAAAACATTACTATTGTCTATGTGTCTGGTGCCGCTGTTTATCACTGATTTCTTTTACTTCAGGATTCAGTTGGTTTGCACTCATTTTTTTGTTTTTTCCTCATCTCACTTATGATGTTTCTGATTCTTTCTAGTCTGCATTATTAGTTTGCCTGTTTCTTTAGTTTTGGGTCTGGACTAATACTATTGTGGAGTTGTAATTAATTCCTTTATCTGAGTTGTTTTTAACATCTTATCTTGGTCCCCCATGAGCATTATGTAGTGCATTATTCTACCTACCATTTTCTTGGGGCTGCAGAAAAGAGGAGTTGAGAATAGGAAGCAAACTCGTTTATCAATCTCCCTTGAGGGGCCATAGCACTCAATTCCATCTTTGCATGCCCACAGAAAGTTTTGAGCACTGAAATTATCAGGCCGAGAACCGAACCCCTAACAATGGCTAATTCCCATGCACTTTGTGGTTCTTGCAGCAGTTACATTCTGTGTGAACATCCACTGAAAATGAGAACATTCAAACAGTTGCACTGTCTTCACCCTACAGCCTGGAGGTTGGGGCTTTGATTACTGATAGGAATATTTCTATGATAAAAGTCTGGCAGCAGCCTAGCAATGCATAGTTGTCCAAACAGAAAGGGCTTTTATTTTGGAGGTAACTATAAAAAATTAATGTTGTGTAGTCCAATCTCACCTTCATTTTTACATATGGGTTCGGAGCCCATCCTCGGCTCCGACTTGGCCGATTTACAAGCTTGAAGACTTCTGGTTGGCTCATGGCTAAGCAGGTATCCCATAGTGCACCAGTACAAACCCCAGATCTTGTTTGCCGTGTCAACGAGTTCGGTTGTGCTTCTTTTGGCTCTGGCTAAGTGTCAAAATTCTTCTATTTAAATTTTGTATTACAGTTATTACGGCGTTTGCCCTTTTTGGTGCATTCTTAGCTTAAACTTGTTGGTTTGGTATCTTGTGTGCCAGTTTAGAGTTCTTGTAGGCATCGTTGCACTTTTTTCCTTATCAGGTAGTTTCTTAGTTTGTGGCGGTTTTCCACTGATAGTTAACAGGGGCTCCTGTTATTCTGTTGTCTTTATAGACCATTATTGGCAGCTTAGTTTCCTTAATCTGAGATTGTATTTTTGGCGGGGATCCGCTGGTTATTTGCTAAGGATTGGAATTCCTCCCTTATTACGTTAGTTTTTTTCTTCTAATTGTTCCACATAGAGTTATATACAGTTTTCTGTGTGTGTGCGTTTTCTGGTCTGTTTAAATTAGAAGACCTAGTTTCTGTTCCACCGGGCTAGGCCCGTTTAAGGTAGAGGACCTAGTCCTTGTGGTACTTTCTTCTGTAGGGCTAGGCCCATTTTAGTTAGAGGACCTAGTCTTCTTCCCTCCTTCTTCTTCTTCCTTTTGTGTGTGTGTGTGTGTGTGTGTGTGTGTGTGTGTGTGTGTGTGTGTGTGTGTGTGTGTGTGTGTGTGTGTGTGTGTGTGTGTGTTTGTGAAATGTCTAAAGAGAGTAAGGAGCACAAACCTTTGGGTTTTAAGAAGTGCATGAAATGCTCCCAAAATATGTCTTTAACGGATGGCCACAGTAGCTGTGTCTACTGTTTAGGTGCCATCCACCTGCAGGAATCATGCTTGTTCTGCCATGCTTTCTCTGCTAGGGTGTTACAGGAGAGAAAGAACAAGCTTATACTCAAGGGTCTACTAAAACCATATTTTGAGGAAGTTCTATCTAGTTGTTCGGCTTCCTCCAAGTCTGGCAAATCTAAGTCCTCAATAAGCCAAAAATACAGCAAGCCTTGGATCCTGGTCTCTTCGAAAATACTTTTAATGAACAAAACTGGACCAAACAGAAAGACAATTCACGATACAATCCACAGATACTAAGCGCTTTCACCCACTAACCTGGGGCATCATCAGAGTACAAATTACCATTGCTGATCATCCTTTATATACTAAATTCAAAACCA
Organism: Protopterus annectens; assembly: GCF_019279795.1. Taxonomy (NCBI): domain Eukaryota; kingdom Metazoa; phylum Chordata; order Ceratodontiformes; family Protopteridae; genus Protopterus; species Protopterus annectens. The sequence goes on from NC_056746.1 coordinate 1,267,464,497, forward strand.
TTTAAGTGAATAATTAGATAGATAATTAATAATAATCATCAAATAATCAGTTCATCACATCTTAAAGATACAGTAAGAATAAGGACATATATTCCATTAAAAAACAATAAGGAATGTTAAAATGTTTCTAAAAATAATTATGTATGTTAAATAATTAAACCGGTAAGAATAAAGTTAAAACCACAATGATAGTGTGAATCAATATAAATGTAGTTAATCAAAATACTGATAAAAGTTTATATATATACCTTATGGTGTTATATTTACAAAATGTAAGTATATATGTGTATATATATATATATATATATATATATATATATATATATATATATAACTGTAATAATATATATAAATGTAAAAGTAAATGTTAACACACCCAAGCAAAATAAATATTATTATAAATATTACTATAAATATTGTGTATAAATAAATGTAAATATAAATATAAATACTGAATATTAAATATAACATGTAGTGTAGTGTATAAAATAATATATAATGATCAACATAATATGTAGAATTGGTTATGTTGTAATAATAAATGTTATAAAATATATGAATTATAAAAAGAAACTTGTTGGATACAAAAATAACCACTTAAGCATTCAAATTCATACACAAACAGTAAATAGTAATAGTGTAATTTTTGTTCATATAAAATATGATCTAAGTTTGAGAATGCTAGTGATTGCTATTTGTTCATTAATGCCAGGCCATTTGCAGGCATTGAGCCTAAGTTGCCATAAGCATTCTTTGGCTTCTAACATAGTTATCTAATCTAAGTCTTCAAAAAGGCCCTCTCCGTTGCCGGCTGGTGTCTCAGAGCCGCCTTCTAAACAGTCAAAATCTGCCTCCTTGGCTCCACTTCCTTCGGAGCTGAAGGAGAGCACTATTGTGGTGTCAGAGTTGGTTTCAAGTGTTTTGTAGCTGATCTGAGAACCGATTGAATCAGCAACTGAATCTGCTTCATGGAGCCAGTCTGTGGATTCCCTACCAGTTTCCATGTTACTGAAGTCTCCATTAACCCCTAGCTCAAGATCCCCTACTATGTCTTCCAGATCTTCCAGGAGCCTTTTGGAAGAAGATGTGGAGAGGGTAGTGTTGAGACTCCTGAAGTAGTCTGCCTTACCAAAATTATTATTGGCTCTGACCCAGTCGGCTCCGATGCCACTCGATCCAGCTTTGCCCTTGTCTGCTATTCCTCCTCCAAGCCATGTTGGCCCTTCGGAGCCAGAGTGCTTGGTGCCACCGGAGGTACTATCGGTTCCAGCTTCCTTTGTTGCTGCTTTGGAGCCGGGTTCGGCTCCGACATGCTCAGTGCCGTCTGTCGTGTCCAGGGGCCAAAGCTCTCCTGTCAGTGCTGACAGGGAGGGTTGGAATCTATCTTCTTCGGTTCCAAGCCTTTCTCTCGGTGCATTGGCCAGGGTGAGCTGAGACACTGCATCTGTCTCAGAGCCAATGGCTCTGGCTCTGACATCAACCTTTGTCTCTTTGAAGCAGGAGAGGTCTTCGAAGCTGGAGAGGTTGGTGTTTCAGATGATGAGGAGCATGCTGTCTCATTCTCCAGCCCCTACCAGTGATACCAGCACTCTTCCCCAAGAGCACCCACTTCAGTCTCAGCCCCTACTCTCTCCGGAGACAGCAGAGACCCTCAGCCTCAGGAGCCATCAGCTGGTGGACCCCACTCTTCCAAGGCCTCTCCAGAATGCCCTTTTGAGGAGCTTCTCCAAAAGAGGCTAAGTAAGAGGAAGCATGTTGACTCCCAGGATGAGTCCTTGACATTGGACACTGACCTTGAGGAGTTGGATGGGTCCCCCAAGTCATCCTCTGATGATGTCTCCTTTGTGGACATCTTGGAGATTCTTAAGCAGAGGTGCAACTGGCCTACTGTCAACCCTTCTGATGAGGAGTCTGTGTACCTGAAGGCTTTCGGGTCTCAACCTTCTGCCTTTGGGTGTCTCCACCTTTTGACGAATTAATGGATCTAGTTAGTCGAAAAGTGTGGGATATCCTGTTGCCATGGAGCCAGTCCCCAGGAGACCCAATAGGTTTCTGTCTGCTCCTCCTGGTAAAGAGTTTTTGTCTAAGGGCTTTCCCATAGATGCCATCGTGGTGGTGGTGTCCACAAAGAAGGAGCTGGTGGAGACTTCTTCCTATGTTCATCCGCCAAACAAGGATTCTCAACAGATGGACAGATTTGGGAAGTGTGTCTTTAGCTCAGTGGCATTTATCCTTTGATCGTTGAACTATCTCACTCACTTCATGAGATTGCAGAGGGATCTCCTCAAGGAGTTAGGAGATTCTATACAACGTGCCTGTACTGAGGGAGTCCCTGACAAGATCTCTACTCAGTTGTCCACCTTAAATTCTATAGTTAACTCCTCCATGCAGCTTATCTCCTATGCGGCTGATGGAGTGAGTAGAGCAGTGGGTTCAGGAGTTGCCCTGAGGTGTCACTCCTGGATGCGCTTGTGTAATTTTGTGGAACTGTTCAAGTCTACTTTCACCAATGCCCCATTTAATGGTTCCTCATTGTTTGGTTCCAAGGTGAAGGACACACTCACTCGGTGCGAGCAAGAAGGAAAGAAGCTTTCTGCCGTGGGAGCGTGCTTTACTGATCCCTCTCGGCCATACCCCAGAGGTCAAAGGGGCGGTAAAATGTGGTTCAAAAAGTCCCAGGGGGTCTTTCCGGACACACAGGGTGAATCCTCCTTCAGAAGCAGAGGAGGAGGAGGAAATGGGAGATATCACCCTAGAGGCAGGAGCGGTCTGCAATACCAGCAAGGCCATGATTCCTTTCAGGGACTTCCTTATCAGCGCTCCTGATGTGAGGCCCGACTGCATTTCTCTCGGGCCGGTCGGGGGTCGTATTTCTTTGTAACCAGAAGCCTGGCTAAATATCACTCAAGACAAGTGGGTACAAAGAGTTGTTACCAAAGGCTGTATCATACCCTTTTCCCTTCCACCATTTGTTCCCAAGAAGATCCCAGATGTACCACCCAATCACAAGGATCAGGCAACTGTGGAAATCAACAAGTTGCTTTTAAAAAGAGTCATCCAGTCCATCCCAGCAGACCAGATAGTATCTGGAACTTACTCCAGGTTCTTTTTAGTACCAAAATGAACCGGAGATTGGAGGCCAATATTGGACCTCAGCAGGTTAATTGAATCCATGAAGGACAAGTTTCGGATGGTAACTCTGCAGTCAATACTCCCATTGTTAGGGAAAGACTATTGGATGTGCTCTCTAGATCTCCAAAACGCCTACTACCATATAAAAATGGACAAGGTGTCCAGGAGCCATCTATGCTTCTGGCTGGGAGCCAGTCATTATCAGTTTCCTGCTCTGCCCTTTGGTCTCACCACAGCCCCCCCAGGGTGTTCACCAAATGCATGGCAGTAGTGACAGATCACCTGAGACATCAAGGATTCCTGGAGTTTCCGTATTTGGATGACTGGCTCCTGACTGCCCCCACAAGGCATCTACTCCTCCAAAACAGAGACATCACTATTCAACTTTGTACTCAGTTAGGGATCTCCATAAATTGGGAAAAATATGCATTATTGCCCTCTCAATCTGTGATTTTTATAGGTGCAGAGGTAGACACAGTGAACATGATAGCTCATCTCCCCGCTGACAGGGCACAAAACTTAATCTTTCAAATTCAACATCTTCTTCCATTGCGGAAGGTCAAAGCGAAGTGGGTTCTTCAGCTCCTCGGGACTATGGCTTCCACCATTCTATTAGTACAATTACCCAGGTTGCACATGAGAATTCTCCAGTGGCTTCTGTCTTCCCAATGGTCCTTCCAATATCTCCCGCTGAGTCATCCTATCCTGCTGACGGAATCATGCGAGAAGGATCTTTTTTGGTGGATAGCTCCCAACCAGTTGATCACAGGCACCCCCTTTGTTCATGCCCAACCCGTTGCCAATGTGACCATGGATGTCTCCCAGATTGGTTGGGGGGGCATTATCTCGGCAGGACTGTCCAAGGCACATGGCAAGAATACGAGGCTTACCTGCATATCAGTGTTTTGGAGATGAGGGCAGTGCCCCGGGCATTGCAAGCACAAGACCTTCTTCCTCTCGGGACTATTGCGATACAATCAGACAGCATATCGGTAGTTTGGTATATCAACAAACAGGGCGGTACCAGATCTTATCCACTCTGTCAAGAGGCTATGCGAGTTTGGGAATGGGTGATTTCTTCCCAGCACTTTCTGGTTGTAATGCACATTCCAGGGACGACCAATGTGACAGCCGACAAGCTCAGCCAGGCGATCTTACTGCCTCATGAGTGGTCTCTGAAACAGGAAACAGCAGAACAGATTTTCTGCAAATGGGCCAGCCTTGCTGCGACCTCTTTGCCAGCCCAGTCAGTACTAAAGGCAGCAGCTAATTTTCCCTCAGTCCCCCTCCGGGGGAGACACCCAGAGATGCTCTGGCTCACGATTGGCCCCTGGGTCTTCTGTATGCTTTTCCTCCATTTCCAAAGTGATTCAGAAAGCCAGTTGGCTGGGAAGCAAGTTGATCATCATTGCTCCTTACTGGCCTCATCAGGTCTGGTTCCCCTTTCTCGAGCCTCTTCTGGACGATCCTTGGATCCTGGACCCAGCTCAAGATCTGTTGACTCACATGTCAGGTTTGCTACATTCCTCAATCCACACTCTCAGGTTGACAGCATGGCTGCTCCAGTTCCATCCTTAGTCAGGCTTCATGATGTATGATTCTCTGTATCACATATTCTTATGTCCTCCCATAAACCTTCAACTAGGAGGCTGTATGGCAGTAAATGGAAAAGATTTTCTATTTGGGCACAGAAAATGAATGTAGATCCCTACACTGCTTCTTTCCCTGTGATTTTGGAATTTCTCTGAGCTTTTTCAACAAGGAGCTGCTGCCGAAACTATCAGAGTCCAATTGGTGGCAATTTTTCATTTTCACTTAGGGTTTCCAGATAACAATTTAATGTCTCATAAGCTATGCAAAACCTTTTTGAAGGGTATCACTCTTTTGAGACCACCACTGGAAGAACCTGTGGCGTCTTGGGATTTAAATTTTGTGTTTTCCAAACTGACTTCTCCCCCGTTTGAACCTTCATACTCATCTTCATTGAAATTTTTGTCTTGGAAGACTTTGTTTTTGGTAGCTATTCAATCAGCTAGATAGGTATCAGACCTACAAGCCTTGTCTGTTAAGCCACCTTATTTGATCTGTCACAAGGACAGGGTATCACTGCGTACTAATCCCTACTTTGTCCCCAAAGTTTGTTCCCCTGCTACCTTAAATCAATCCATAGAACTCCCAGTTTTCTTCCCTAATCACTGTAATGCAGCTGAATACTGTTTGCATCAGCTGGACAGTCATAGACAACTACATTTTTATTTACAGCGGATCAAGGAATTTAGGAAATGAGATCAACTATTCGTTTCCTTTTCTGACTCCAGATTGGGCTTGCCAGTTTCTAAAGTGACACTATCTAACTGGATCTTCAGTTGCATAGCCTTTATCTACAGTTTGGAGGGCAGACCTTTACCCTGCAGGATCAAGGCTCATTCTACCAGGTCACTGTCTACCTCTGCCGCCTTTCAAGCCAGGGTCCCACTTGATAATATTTGTGCAGCAGCTATGTGGGCTAACCCTCACACTTTTATTACACATTACAAATTGGATTTAGCTTCCAGGGGTAGAGCATCCTTTGGCTCCACGGTGCTTAGGAGTATTTTCCAGTGAGCCACCCAAGAATAAGGCACTGGGGACACTGTCCATATGTAAAAATGAAGGTGAGATTGGACTACACAACATAAAGAAGTTATGTACTCACCATAATGTTCCATGTTGGTAGTCCATCTCACCCTTCATTTTTACCAACCCGCCCTCCTGCCCCCATCCTGGAAGATCTGGAGATAATAATAATAATTTGGTTATCTTTGGTCGGAGACACTTTAGTATTGGTTTGTCTGTTATGGTTTTTTTCTTCTAGTGAGCAGCAAACAAGATCTGGTCTTTGTAGTGGTGCACTATAGGATACCTGCTTAGCCACAAGCCAACCAGAGGTCTTCGAGCTTGTAAATCGGCCGAGTCGGAGCTGAGGATTGGCTCCGAACCCATATGTAAAAATGAAGGGTGAGATGGACTACCAACATGGAACATTATGATGAGCACATAACTTCTTTTTTTACTTTTGCAGTGCAGCTCTTCAGTATGATTGATTTTCCTGTGTCACTTGCTTATTCGGGAGTTTTTATTATCTTCCATCATAGACAGTCGTTTTGCCTTGACATCTTGACTTACTTGGAAGGGTCCTATAGCTTCCTGGCCTTCAGCTGAGATTTTTTTTTGGGGAATCTACACCTCTTTCCCAATAAAAACAGCTACCCCACTTGGAATTTGCCTTAGAAAGACTTGAATCTGGCTGTTGAGCTTGTTTGTTCTTTGAAGTTCCCTGTTGGAAGATGAGGCTTTTCTTGGCAGATTCAGGTAATAATGTGCTCTGACCCTTAGACGACCTTCTGTAAGGGTTGCACAGTGCTGTTTATGTAGCCCTTTCTGTTCATGTCTGTGATCACACATGGCATGGATCTGAGTCAGGGGATTCTCTTTTATCCTTATTCTCAGAATCCAAGTGACAGACCTACGCACCTTATGGATCATAAAATACAGCATTTCACTTAAATTTCTAGGACAAAAGTGTTCAAGAAGTCTGATTGTCTATTTGCTCCAATTGCTCAGGATAGATTGGGTGTACTGTATACAAACACTCATTAATTAAATTGCTGAATTTGCTAGTTTCTGTACAAGAATCATCGGGCATCTGGCAAACCATTTCCATTAGCAGATTTTCTAGACTTTAGTGAAGTGGTAACCAGGTCAAGTATGTACACGGCACATGCATTACAGGTTATCTTGTGCTTTTAAGCCTGGAGATGTTTTAAAATCCTTATTCTGTTGTGTGGCTACTTTATAGGTAGGAACTGTAATGGAGTGCTGTAGAACTGCTTGTAGTTAGATTTCCATTGTTACTTTTATTCATTAATGAAATCGTGGCACATTGGGGTTTTGTAAGCCTTCCTGGGATTTTGTTTATACAATCATACACAAGATGTTGGCTTGGATCTCCACTCTGCTTTTGGATTCATAGCTGAATATTCTTCGCAGTAAATGAAATGACTGTGAAGCAATGACTGGGTGAGAGTTTGCTTGTCTGATGCCTTCCTTATAACAGCATTCCTGCTGTTAAGTCTTTCCTTCCTTCTGTGTCTTAGAAGACACGTTTTTAACATATTTCATATTTTGCTTTAGTCCCAGTGTGTGCATGCCCTGCAGAGCTGAACAAAGGTTTCAGATCAATAATAATTTAGTACCTGATGAAGTTTAGTGCATTCCTATCTGGCTGTAAACGTATTGCTTGAGATACATTACTGCATTTTCAGATGATTTCTCCAATTGTGGCTGTAGGGTAAGAATCAGGCATACCCTTTCATTCCTGGAAATAATTTTTTTGGGAGTACTGCAAGGCTATGAAATGTACATCTCTGCTTTTTATATCATATTGATAAATTCTAGTTTATTTATATCAAGTATCGCTTCACTTCTTCCATTGTGATGCCCACTTAATTTCAGGGTCACAGATATCAGCTGCCTGTTTTAACAAGCAACTGGTGTAAGGTAAGAAATTGGCCTGAACAGTACACCAGCCCATCAAGAGCACATATATGTCCCATATGAACGCCTAGGGGCAGTTTGGGCCTCACCAGATGTCAAAGGAAATTGTAAGACAATGGTGAAAAGGAACCACAAATAGCCAGCTCTGTGACATCATGCAGATGTTGATAAAGGCTGGTGTTTACTCTACCTGTAAAAACTGCACACGTATAAAGTTCACAAGCGCTCAGCTATACTTTCATTTATGCAGCTTTTTCAAGTGTTTAAAAATGAATCCAACCTACAACCCTTTCAATTACAATTAGTTAAAACCAGTGATTAGGTTAAGGCTGTGTTACACAGACTGGGTTCCAAAGACACCGACTCAGAACAGACAGAACTGGAAAAGGCCAGCCATGCAGACGTATTTATTTTTCCACTATCGTGCAACTTGGGAGTATGAGAAGCAGCAACATAAGGTGATAGCTTTATCAGAGTGTTCATTAACATAAGGTGAGACTGGCTTGTTGAATAGGGGTGTAACTTTCATACTGGAAAATAATCCATCCTAGGTTCAAATACTGTCTAGAGTAAGAGTGATTATAGTTAATCTGAAGCTACAGTTTGGACTTGATAGAAATATGGAGAGTGGTGCATTATTACACAAACCCAGCACATGTTCTTCTATTAGCCAGCTAGTATTAAAGACATTTGAGTAAATAGCTGCTGAAAAGATAACAATTAAATAGCTTTCTTATCATAATAAACATACTTTTCATAGCATGACAATTAACAGAAGGCCACACTGGAATCATTAAGAAACCACAAAGATATACCCATAAGAAGTGCATATAAAGGCTGGTTATTGTGGTTATGAATAGAAGCTATTACATAAACCAGATTGAAGGAATGTTGTCAAATGATACATATTGCAACAAGATACATTTGCTCCAGACAAACAGTTATGTTGTAATACTAGATATTGAAACATAAACATATGAATGACCTATTAACATTTAAATGGTATGTGTTTTTCATTGTACAGAAGCCAAAAATCTGTCTATTTCAAGAGGTACCTAACATTCATAAAATGATGAAGTCCCTACCCATGAGACTTATTATTTTAGGTAGAGGCTGGTTAAGAGTGCCCGCGAATATGTATTTAGACAGAGTGCTTAAGAAATATGTTAAATAAGTAAAAGTTGTGAAATAGGTACAGCAATTAAGTGTGTTATGTAATGTGAGAAATTAACAAAGTTTTGGGTATGACCGTAGATACAGCATCACGTTTTATGAGCATCCTCACTGAACAAGGTGTTGAAAGTAAAATAATTTTGTTATAAAAATGAATATCTTTTACAAGATTTATTAACAGTGTGAACATATTATTAAAACAGTTACTTTTATTTTAATGTTAGCTATTAAAGACATGTATCTGATATACCACTAGATACTGCAGTATGACCAGTTTATGCCAGTTTAGTTTTTAGGTGCCTGGGAAAAGAAATTTGTCTTTATTACATTGAAATGTACTGTGCAAGAATTTGCTTTTATATGAGCATTTTGTGAATGCACTGAATGTTTTTGTTGAATACAGAAATGGCACTACCTTGTTTTGAAATCTTCTTGCGACTGCAACCAAGTGTATTGAATTTGAAGACATAGTATATTTTGATGAAACAAATGTACTGCAATCATGTATTTTCAAGAAATATATTAAGTAAAATTCCCTCTTGCACAGAACCAGCGTGCATCCCACTTTGTATACTAAAGTATCACAAAGTCACAGTTTACTCATGTTCCCAGGTTAACTAGTGATGCTAATACATGTGAGCCTAAACTGAGAGATTACAGCAGTTTTTTTGTTTGCAGTCTTTTTCCACCCCACTGTTGAACAACAGCACCACTGGTGCCTTTTCTTCTGTTCTTGACTACTGGGTTTAATGGGTTCTCCTGGCCCCCCCCCCCCGGACTTACTCCAGACCATGCTTGGGGCTTATGAGGAGATCAAGGCATCCCAGTACAGCATTGTTTTGCTGCCAGAAGTATTTTCAACTTCATCTCCAAGTTCCACATTTCCCCTTGCACGTGCCTGTACATGTCCATTAAGTCGATGTGCAATGGGGATATGCCACGTATCTATCCACATCTGCTGTGACTTAGCCAATGTACCCCACCCATTCCCAGTTAGAACTATGCACCATTATATGAATCCCACCTCCACCAGCGCTCTAACGTAAGGAGTGTCCAGGTCCACCCCTTCCCCCATGCCATGCTACAGATGCCCAAGACACTCTTTGAGCCTGGGACATTTGGGCCATTGTCAGCATTTTATTCCTCTGTGCCATAGCTAGCTGTTTTAAAGAGCATGGATTTAATGCAAGGTTATTACAAGAGGCAAAATCTATTTTAGTACAATGAGGTAGACTGCTAAGAAATTAATGGCTAATTTGGATAGTGATGTTTAGTAATGTGGTATAGTGTGTGTATCTATTATACAAAAGGAGATGAAACAGAGTTTTTTCATTAACTATAACAAAGGATCTAAGTGGCCTCAAAATGTTGCCAAATGTAAGTGAAAGATTTTATTGTCTGCTCTGGTGGGTAAAAGAACTATCACTGAACAACATAGGTTCTTGCTAAGCAACCTAGATTCTTGTATAAAAGATCTTGGAGTCTGAAGGACTTTTTATTGTAAAGAAACAAATATTATGAGCCTGAGTTTACTGCAAATCAAAAAGGCGTATTTCCCTGTATGAATTGTTCATATTGTAAATGTACTAAAAATTTATAGTTATTTTCACCCCATAAATGGAAAATGTTATACATTTTATGCTTATGCATATTTTATTACTGAATATGATATTTATATTGTTTTGTGTGAACCACATTTTGAGTAGGAAAATGTGAAAGAAAGTTTAAACTAAGAATAGGAGAGTTTTATCTGAAATTAAGGGAAATGTTTTGAATAATGCGGTGGTGGTGCTGCGGTAGCGTTGTCGCCTCACAGTTAGACGTTGTGCCGTTCAATTCTCAGCTAAAAGCGTCTTCTGTGTGGAGACGTGCGTGAATGGGCGTACCTTCGTTGAAGGTTGTGCGTCAGAGCCGGCAACTCTGTACGTAAAAATCTACTGCCAATCATTAGCAGACGGAGTTCCGCTGTGGTGACCCCTAACCAGGAAAAGCCGAAAGACAACAACAACAACAAACAGAAATGAGATAAAGGTCAGCAACATTATTTAATCTTTCAAATTATAGAATCTATTTATGTTAATAAAAGAAAAAGAAGAGATACCCTGGGTAAACAAATGAAGTAAATCCTTACTGGATCACATCAAATTACATTCTGACATTGGAATAGGTGACTTTGATGTCCATTCTATATAAGAGTTTTTTAAGGTAATAACAGAATTTAATTCATTTTAATTTATCTCTGTGTGAAAGTATAACATTATTGTGGGTTAAGATGATTTTTTTAAATACTTGAATAATCTGTAGAAGTAAAAACTTGTGCATTTTGAATAATGTATTTTTTACAAGTGGATTTCATTCATTCAGCAGATTTCTCAGTATTTGCATGGTGTCCTGGCGCTAGTTAATTGTCGATGCATTGGATATTTTGTTACTTTGCTCAGTTTGTTTAATGCAGAGCTGCATTTACTTACTTTCACACTGCACAACACTGCTGCAAAAACTGCATAAACAGACAGAGGACACGTTATCTCTGTAGTGTAGGCACCCCAGCCAAGAACTGAACATTGACAGGTTAATGTATGCAGACGGCATGATCACCATTAGATACCCTCTGTAGCAAATGTACTCTGCATTAGCAGCTTGGATAATGGTGGAACTAGGGGGGAGAGGGTATGAGTGAAAGGCTTACGTTGCTTCACCCATCCTGAGTGTTGGGGAGGGGCACAGTCTGGCCTATTGCAGTACTGGCATTTATATGAGAGAGAGAGAGAGAGGTGCATGATATGCAGACTATGGGGTGGAGACGTGGTTGGTATCGCACACATAGTAGCTTTCATGGAACACACATTGGCACACGAGAAACATAGAATTAGGTGTTGCAAGCCTTCATGCCTGCAGATATTTACACCAGCATCCAGGGAAGGAGTTTGGGCTAAAGTAAGAAAGAAATTGATTACTACCTGGACAACAGTCTTCTGTGATTTGTTTTCACATCACTAAGGAATGAATGGAATTAATTTCTGCAGAAGCGCCAACAGCTGATAAGCAGTGGAGGATAAAAATATATACATGCATTCTGACCTTGATAGGCTAAAGTTCTGTTTGTTTCCAGTCATCCTTTCTAAAATAAAGTTCATGTTTTTTTTTTTTTTTTTATATAGGTTCATAGGTGTTTACTAGGCTAACAACCACAAGAGACCTTTTAAGCCTAGCCATGCATCCCACATCTCTGACAAGTTCTGCTACCCTTAATAAGTGTAAGCATGGGCCTGGGAGATGAAACATCTACAGGTTACCTGTGTCCATTAGAGACATAGGTGCCAATCCAGGGATGAATTTCCAGTTTCCCATCCAATTATCCAAGTTTCACTTGAATTGGGTTAGGGAGTAACTCTGCTTCACATGGAAGGGGAGCCTGTTCCATACATGGGTAATCTCTGGGATACATACCTATCTCTCCAGCATTTCCTAGTTATATCCCAGGCAAGGTTTAAGTCTTTAGAATGGGTAATTCTGGTGCTGTTTGTTTTGTGGATATTCAGGAGATCCATCAGAGTGGGGTCTGACAATGCCCTGTATGCCAGGCATAGATCTCCCATCAAAAGCCTGTAGGAGACAGAATACAGGGATAGGGCCATAAGGCATTCTGCATAGGATGTGTTACTTACACCCTGTATTCTTTTAGTGAGGAACCTCTGTGGACGTTCCAATTGTTGGATATGCCTGGTTAGGTACATACCAAAAGGGGCATTGTACTCAATGATAGGAATGATGAATACAGTGGAACAATGACTTCCTTGGACTTAGATGCCATACCTTTGTTTACATGTTGCACAATATAAAATGATTTCCTCACCACTGTAGACACGTGATGATCAAAAGCTAGATTATTATCTATGTGTGTCCCTAAGTACCTGACTACTGGGTCAGCTCTAAGGAGTGTGTTGTCAATATGATAGTTACCAGGGATGGATGACTTCCCAACGGATACTATTATGTATTTCTTGACATTTAGTTTTAGTCCATGGCTCTGACACCAGTTGTTTGTCTGTGTCAGCCCCACCTGTAGAACATTTGTGTCAGTGTGAGATTCAATGACAGCTCCTAATTTGCAATTATCTGCAAATTTAGTCAGCCAGAGACCACTGACATTGGCCTTAACTTCTGAGAAATAAATGACAAAAAGGAGCGGTCCAAGGACTGATCTGACAGACTCCACTTGTGACTGGCCTCTTTGTAGAGGTGGACTCCCCAATTCTAACTTCCTGGGTCCTGTCATTAAGCCAGTTAGCTATCCACCAGGTGCATACAGGTCTGTACCTAACCTCTTGAGTTTTTTTTTTTGTGGATCCCGAGCTAGATTTTGCACCTACCTCAAAAATAAATATATCTTACACAACTTTAAATAAGCATTTTTAACATGAGGGACTTTGCCTCTGATATAACCTGAAGTGGGGGTTCTGTTCCCAGAGCCCAGTAACATATTTTCTAATTCCATGGTTGCAGACCCCTAAAAAGAAAAAAAAAGATAGGAACTGTGCTGTAGTTGATGAGTCATAAATCAGCTGTAGCATAAATGGATCAATTTAACCACCAACATTTATTGAAGTAAAATTTGGCCATGACAAAACATGCACGTAACCAAATAGAAGGAAAACAAATGCGCTATAGTTTTAATTTCAAAGAACAAATAACCAAATGAAGCTGGAATAAACCATGAGTTAGTATTGTTTAGTGCTTTTGTTATATATTTGATTTCTTCAAAACAATATGTTTTAAAATCATAGCTTTTAAATATGTTAGAGAAAATTGCATTACTGAAATCAACCACTCAAAATGCCGATGTTAGAAATTCTGTCATTCAGCCCTGGGTGAACCCCTACATTTTTCAGCAATTGCCATTCCAACTCCCTTTTATTGAATAAAGTGCCAAGATAATTATCCCTCTCATCCAAAGGAATAATGTCTAAAAAAATTGCATTTTCTAAATGGGAACAAATAATATTGTGCCTGTATAAAGCATTCAAGGTTTGCTCCCCTTTTAGTGCTGTTCTGAGTTTGCCAAAGGTCTCCTGAGTCTGCCAAAATATTCTCTTACATTGTGCACATTGTTCTGTGTTTTGGTGAACATTTCTTTAGGTTAGTTAACTTATTTCCAAGGATTCCTGATACTGCATGAATTCTGTAAAGCATGTGTTACTGCTCCTGAGCTCAAAACTAGTTAGTTTTACATTAGGAGGGGTCTTTTGCACTCTAGTGAAAGCAGAGCTGAAATCAACCCATCCAAATGGGAAACTGCTTGTTTAAAGTTTGTGTTTTTTATCTGATTGGCCTGAGGGATTAACTGTTTAAAAGTCTTTCATCCTGCTGGCACAAAAGCCTCGTATTTTCAAGATGCACAAATGTGGTTCCCCATTGCTAGTATATAAGCCAACCTCTCCAGTTTAAAATCCTCCGTAGGAAACACTCTCCATAGTTTCCCACTGTTCACAGCTGCTCAGAGAGTTGCCAAATTGTGCAGTGGGCAGCACCACTGCAGGTCATCTAACCGGAGCTGCTCAACATTTGGCAACTTTTGCTAGAGGTCTGGAAAGATTCTGCTGAAATCCAAAGCATCTACTCCTAAAATCAAAAAAATAAGTCATTTTTGAGTTTCCTTTGTACTTTGCTGACTGTATTTTATCATTTTGGTGCCTCATTTTGATAATTTTTACTGTTTTTTTCTGCACTTTAAAAAAGCTGTCCTGTTGCTTTAAGTAGCCAGTACGTAGCATAAACAAGATTCCGATCTGCTGAATCTAGACTGTATTGTTACACTTGAGCACTATTCCAGCCACCTTACATTAGGAGGGCCCTGCTGCACCCTTGTGGCAGAAGTGTGCAGTCTGAGTCTCATCGGAGTTGGAGATTGGTTGACAAAAGCTCACTGTGTGCTTTCCCATTGGTAGTTTAGCTTAAAAGTATTTAATTTCACCTGAATTTAAGCCTTGCATTTGCGCGTAGCTGCACACCACTCAATGGGGTTCAGATATTATAGATGCCAATGCCTTGAAAGACAATTTTCTGTTAGTGAACCCTCCCAAGCTTCCCTGCTGTATTGTGGGAAACTTAGTTGCACCCTGAGAAGTGTTATCATAGCTTTCAGCCCTAGCCTTTAATAGAATAAGCCCCTTTGTAAATCCTAGAGCAAAATCTGGTCAAACTAGCCCCCTCCACAATAGTAGTTACAGTAAAAACCTATCATAATGGATGGTCAGGTTCCAACCATTTCTCCATCCAGCCTGACTGACATGGCTATCTGGAGGCAATGTAGTAATTGCCTCATGAAAACTGACAGCCGCTTACTCCTAAAACAAATACCCTATGAGAAATGTAATTACACTATAAATTTGGAATCAATTCTCTCAAATAACAACAAACCGGACATTGAACATGTTGTTGGCACACACACATCACCTGCCACACAAAACAAGGTCACAACACACAAACCCAGAGGTACTCAATAGAAGTCTACCAAAAGATCAAAACCTCCCAAGCTCAAACCACTTACACATACTGCAAACCAAATAGAATCCACTACACATTAAGAACACACACATCTGTGTCTCATCAAATAAACCTGTAAGGCACAACACCTCAAAACCAAATGTCCTGGTCATAGGCGACTCTATAGTGAGACACACAGATGTCTAGATGTCTTGTATATACGTATCCTAATGGGTCATGCCAAAAAATGTGCCTTTGGATTACCTCACCTTTCGGGTTAATGGACAAACAAGTGTGTTGATTGTGTTGTGCGTAACTTTAAAAATATAGCACTACTTGTCATGCAACTTCTGCTAGTGTAAATTTGTGCAATCATATGACTTTGTACGTTTTCCTGCTTTATGAATGTATAACTATTTAACTTTCTTGGTTTTTTTTTTTTGAATTTTTGCATGTTTAATGTCATATTTTTTAATTTATGCATGTTTAATATCATTGGATTTGACTGGAGCTTTTCTTCTCGGGTTTCCACTGAAAACGGGCCTTCGGTTCAGCTGGACCAACCCGGTTAACAAATGAAAAATAACTAAATAAATAACATTTAGGAGGTAGTACTGTTTAAGAAAACAATGTTTTGGATCTTACCAGACAGCTCAGGATATGCTGTTGTTTGCTATACTTCTATGGAAGTTTTCTTACCTTTTTATGGATTTCTGAGCATGGAACGTCCTCTACTTAACTAAGCAATGTTCTTTCAAACTGTACTTGCAAGATCACCATTTTAGCCTGTTTAGTTTATTGTTTTACTGCATACACTGTAAACATATTAAACAATAACTTCCTTTTTTGTTTTGCACAAGTGTTTTTCCGGGATGTGATGTGGTGAATTTTGGATCCTGGTTTCTGTTTGCATGTCCATTAATGCTGCTTTTCCTGATTCTGGGATGGCTGTGGATTGCTCTTTTCCATGGATGCTTCACTTTAAGGTAAAGTACATTTAACTATGCATTTATCACAATCTTTATGTTGTCCTTAGAAGTCAGCAGGTTCAGGCTCCTTGTATATTCTAGAAAAACATGCTTTTGCACTGGAGACACGTATATAACACGAGGAGTCAACTTTTTTATCACTTTGGTGTTTATTGCAGTAGAACATAATGACTGTAGTATGAAAATGACTCCACATACACTAAAGCCCTGACATCTTTCATATTCAATGACATTTATCTAAACCTAAATACTAACCCATTCAGAAAACATTTGTTTTGTCAACATGTTAATTGCTTTCTCTTTAGGCGATATGTTTGTATGGTTGCACTACGTACAAGTCACAGTTGCTTGAAACACATCTGTGTCACCAAATGTGCGTGAGAGTAAATTCACTTGAATGACTCGGTATTGGAACAGATTTTGTTCCAGCACTAATTGGGTCTGCTTATTCATGCATGCAATATATTCACAGACTGAGAATATTTAAATATGGGGGACTGTGAGATGATGCCGGGGGGAGGGGGGGGCGTGTGCCTCCCTCCAGAATCAGATTTTTAAAGTTACTTCACTTTTGGAATGCATTACTGTTTACCAGCTTGCAGTGGCAGTTTCTTTCTGTTTCATAAAGGCTGTTATCATGAAATGACTGACAACATGGATTTTACTGTATTCGGGGATATATCCTCATTGTGCATTTTTGTTTCAAATAGATCTGGTCTAATTCTTGCAAATATAATACACTGCATGAGTGTGTGCGTGTATGTATGTTTGTGTGTGCATGTGTGTATGTGTCTGTGTTTGTCCACACATATGCATATGTACTTTATATGTGCATAGTATTAAATACTGAACTACAGCTTAACTGAACAGAAATTCAGCAAAAAAAACAAAACAAAAAAGAATTGCACAGCAATTTACAAAATCTGACCACAGCAGCAAATGCTGTAAACATGCTCAAAGCAGTCTACACCCCCTTTCTCATTACAGCTTACAAACATTCACAAACAGGCACTAACATTTGATCAATCGTATTTAACCAAACATTACAGCTGAAATGCCATTCAGCTAAATGGCAATTTGACTAATAGCATGGGTCTACCTTTTTTCAGCGAAATTACACTTACCTGAAACTTTAAAACGTGACACAACTTCAGCAAAGACTTAAAATTCTGAAGCAACTAATCACATATAATTTTTACAGGTAAATGAACCACTTGGCCACCAGGGTGAACTTTGCCCTTTTCCCCACTGTAGTGCGATCTTGGAGATGGTATATTTAGTTAGGGGGGTGTGGGGGATGCCGCTCCCACTTGCATGGGTTTAGTGCGCGTTGTTTTTTTTTATTGTATCCTGGTGGCCAAGTGGTTCATTTCATTCCATATCTATGGCAACACACGTGTCCTAAGCATAGTAACGCATGGATTTCTGCATGGAGCTCATGAACTCATTGCCTGACCTTTGTACAAGCGGTACAAATATATCAGAATCTAAAATATGTGTTTTTTTTGGGTTAGGGTCACCCTCATAGTATCTCCCCATCTTTTTACTTATATTATCTCCAGGGCTGCTCCAACTT